>NC_092764.1:3848138-4075638 GCF_047496795.1 Chiloscyllium punctatum | reverse complement strand
AATGGGCTCAGCCAGGTGATCAGAGTTTCATTGGGAGCATTTTAAGTTACTTCTGGATAAGGGTAAGCCTTGTTCTCAGGGGAAATAACTAAACTTGGGGAAGGTTAGCCATCACTATATTAGGTGGGGATTGAGGAATGTAGATTGAAGGGGGATGTTTGAGGATAAATCCACATCTGGCACGTAGGAATCTTTTAAAATCCAGCTCATTAAAGTTAAAGACCAGCACGTTCCTGTGAAAATGAAGGATAAGGGTGGCAAAATCCAGGAATCTTGAATGAAAAGAGAAATTGAGAGCTTAGTCAAAAAGAAAAAGGATATGTAAGGTTTAGGAAACGAAAGACAGAGAGAGCACTCAAAGAGGAATACAATGAAAACAGAAAATAACTCAAACAAGGAATTAGGAAGACCAAAAGGATCCATGAAGTCACTTTGGCAAACAGGATTTAGGAAACCCCCAAGATATATAAGGAGCGAGTGAGCAGCTGGGGAAAGGGTAGGTCCATGCAAGGCCAAAGGAGGGAGTTTATCCAGAGAGCTGGAGGAAGTGGGTGAGGTCCTTAATGAGGTCACCCTTAAAGTGAGGTCCTTTGTGTCAATATTCACAACAGAGAGGGACATGGTGGATGGTGAGTCACGGGAGGGGTACGATGATATTGTATGGAATAACAAGATAAAAAAGGAGGAGGTTCTGGGGTTTCAAAGTCTCCAGAACCTGATGTGATCTATCCCAGAATGCTGAGGGAGGCAGGTGAGGACATTGCTGGAGACATGTACAAAACCTTGTATCCTCTTTAGTCACAGCAGAAGTCCCAGAGAACTGGAGAATAGCTAATGCTGTTCCTTTGTTTAAGAAGGACAACAGGAATAATCCGGGAAATTACCTGCCTGTGAGCCTTACATCAGTGAGAGGGAAATTATTGGAGAAGATTCTTAGAAACAAGATTTACTCACATTTGGGAAAATATGGCCTAATTAGTGATAGGCAGCATGGCTTGGGTGAGGAGGTCTTGTCTCACAGACGTCAGGGTGAAAGGGAAGGCTGGTAGGTAGAGGGAATGCTGGATGACTAAAGAAATTGAGGGTTTGGTTAAGAAAAAGAAGGAAGCATATGTCAGGTATAGACAGGATAGATCGAGTGAAGCCTTAGACGAGTATAAAGGAAGTAGGAGTATACTTAAGAGGGAAATCAGGAGGGCAAAAAGGGGAAATGAGATAGGTCTGACAAATAGAATTAAGGAGAATCCAAAGGGTTTTTACAAATATATTAAGGACAAAAGGGTAACTAGGTAGAGAATAGGGCCCATCAAAGATCAGCAAGGTGGCCTTTGTGTGGAGCCACAGAAAATGGGGGAGATACTAAATGAATATTTTGCATCAGTATTTACTGTGGAAAAGGATATGGAAGATATAGACTGTAGGGAAATAGATGGTGATATCTTGCAAAATGTCCAGATTACAGAGGAGGAAGTGCTGGATGTCTTGAAACGGCTAAAGGTGGATAAATCCCCAGGACCTGATCAGGTGTACCCGAGAACTCTGTGGGAAGCTAGGGAAGTGATTGCTGGGCCTCTTGCTGAGATATTTATATCATCAATAGTCACAGGTGAGGTGCCGGAAGACTGCAGGTTGACTAACGTGGTACCACTGTTTAAGAAGGGTGGTAAGGACAAGCCAGGGAACTATAGACCAGTGAGCCTGACCTCGGTGGTGGGCAAGTTGTTGGAGGGAATCCTGAGGGACAGGATTTACATGTATTTGGAAAGGAAAGGACTGATTCGGGATAGTCAACATGGCTTTGTGCGTAGGAAATCATGTCTCACAAACTTGATTGAGTTTTTTGAAGAAGTGACAAAGAGGATTGATGAGGGCAGAGCAGTAGATGTGATCTATATGGACTTCAGTAAGGTGTTTGACAAGGTTCCCCATGGGAGACTGGTTAGCAAGGTTAGATCTCACGGAATACAGGGAGAACTCGCCATTTGGATACAGAACTGGCTCAAAGGTAGAAGACAGAGGGTGGTGGTGGAGGGTTGTTTTTCAGACTGGAGGCCTGTGACCAGTGGAGTGCCACAAGGATCGGTGCTGGGTCCTCTACTTTTTGTCATTTACGTAAATGATTTGGATGTGAGTATAAGAGGTACAGTTAGTAAGTTTACAGATGACACCATTTGTTTTCACCTGAACATCACAGGCTGAGGGGTGACCTGACAGAAGTTTACAAAATTATGAGAGCATGCATAGAATGGACAGTCCGAGTCTTTCTCCCTGGGGAGAAATATCAATTACTAGGAGACATGGGTTAAGGTGAAAGGGGGAAGGTTTAAAGGAGACGGAGGTGTATTTTTTCACACAGAGGGTAGTAAGTGCCTGGAATGTGCTGCCAGAGGAGGTGGTAGACGCTGATACATTACCAACAGGCATTTTGATGATACATGAATAGACAGGGAAGAGAGAGAGAGATATGGGCTGCATGGGACAAAAGGTTTTTAGTTTAGAAAGGCACCATGTGTTGGTACAGGCTTGGTGAGTCGAAGGGCCTGTTGCTGTGCTGTACTGTTTATTGTTCTAGTGATAGATCGGCTGCAGGGGTTAAATGAGAGAAGGAACTGGTCTCTGGATACAAGAAGGTTAATGTGGCGATTTAATTGAACCTTTCATCACATTAAGGAGGCAGGCCGGGTAGACAGAGAGAAACAACTTCCAAAGGTCAGGAGTCAAGGACAAAGGAACATTGTTGAAAGTTAGAGTCAGACCTTTCAGGAACATAGGAACAGGAACGGGCTGTTCAACCTCACAAGAAAAATGAGGAAAAAATACCAACACACAGAGACATGGAAGTTTGGGATTCTCTTTGGAAAATGGCACTTGATGTTAAATTAATTGTTAATTTTACGTGGGCGTTTGTCAGTGTTTGCATGAAGGAATATAGGGTCAGGTCAGGTTTGTGAAGATGGGGGATGGATTAGTCATGAATTCAATGAATGGCCTCCCCTCATTTTGATTCACAAGTTTCAGGAAACTCATGATAAAAATCATTTTGAGGCAAATGGAGGCTCAGGAATACCCTGTGGCCGTGTAGGGACACTGTGAGTCTCAGTGAATAGTTCTGTCAAAGACAAGGAACTGCATGAAAAATGTCTTGTTTGTCAATGTTGAATGGTGTTGGTGCCAAGGGCACTCAGCGTCATCTGTATGCAGAGCCAGGAGCCCTGGCATCTGCACTCTTAGTAGCTCCATGTGACAAGCCCCTAGCAACCCAGCTCTGATCTTTCAGTCCTGGTTAAGGAGCTGCCTAGGACTGGTCCAACCAATCCTGGTACTTGGTCAGAATGACCTTGAGAATGACCTCACTTCCACTGACTCTGTACTGCTCAGGGAACAGACCTCGGCCCTAGTCAGCAGTTAGTTTTAGACAACATTGATTGGACTAACTGAGTGTGTGTAACAAATGCAGAAGTTCTGAACTCCCCCACCCCGGGGATAAGGCCTTGTCTATTTACCCTCTCCATGCCTCTCATGATTTTATAAACCTCTGTAAGGTCACCCCTCAGCCTTCAACACTGCAGGGAAAAACATCCCAGTCTATCTAACCTTTCTTTATAACTCAAACTGTCCAATCCCAGCAACATCCTGGTAAATCTTTTCTGCACTCTTTCTCCTTTAACAACACCTTTCCTACAATAGGGAGACCAGAATTGAATGCAGTATTCTAAAAGTGGCCTCACCAATATCCTGTACAGCTGCAACATGACCCCCCCAATTCCTATACTCAAAGCACTGACCAATTAAGGCAAGCGTACCAAACACCTTCCTCACCACCCAAACCCCTATTTGGGAACTTCAATAAGCGATAGTACCAGCAGTGAGGGGCCAGAAGGCCTCATTATGTGCTGTGACAGAGTGTGAATGTTTGATGATTATAACGCCTGTGTCCTTTCCATAGGGAATATCATTGGTTCTGGAATCTTCATCTCCCCAAAAGGAGTCCTGGAGCATGCTGGTTCTGTGGGCCTAGCTCTTATTATCTGGATGCTGGCTGGATTCGTCACAATGATTGGTTCCCTTTGTTACGCTGAGCTTGGAGTGACCATAACCAAGTCTGGAGGAGACTACACTTATGTCAAGACTGTATTCGGAGGATTACCGGGGTATCTGCGAATTCTCACAGTACTTGGGGATTGCTGGGATATCTGCAGTGTTCAGGGATTTTCAAAAATTCATTCATGGGACATGGGTGTCAGCAGCTGGGCCCAGTATTTATTACCCGCCCCTAGTTGCCCCTTGAGAAGGTGGGGGTGAGCTGCCTTCTTGAACCGCTGCAGTCCACGTGCTGTAGGTAGACCCACAATGTCCCTGTGGGAGGGAATTCCAGGATTCTGACCCAGTGACACTGAAGGAATGGTGATATATTTCCAAGTCAGGATGGTGAGGGGCTTGGAGGGGAACTTGCAGGGGGTGGTGTTCCCATGTATTTGCTGCCCTTGTCCTTTGAGATGGAAGTGGGTGTGGGTTTGGAAGGTGCTGTCTGAGGGTCTTTGGTGGATTTCTACAGTGCATCTTGTAGATAGTACACACTGCTGCTACTGAGTGTTGGTGGTGGAGGGAGGGGATGTTTGAGGATGTGGTGCCAATCAAGCAGCTGTTTTCTCCTGGATGGTGTTGAGCTTCTTGAGTGTTGTTAGAGCTGCCCCATCCAGGGGAGTGGGGAATATTCCATCACCCTCCTGACTTGTACCTTGTAGATGGTGGACAGGCTTTGGGGAGTCAGGAGGTGGAGGTGCCGGTGTTGGACTGGGGTGTACAAAGTTAAAAATCACACAACACCCGGTGTATTTGTAACTACAAGCTTTCAGAGCGCAGCTCCTTTGTCAGGGAGCTAGTGGGGCAGGATCATAGGAAACAGAATTTATAGATAGCAAATTTTGAGAAGATTTGTAGCTCAGGTTGAGGTTTTGGATGTAGGTTTGCTCGCTGAGCTGGAAGGTTCGTTTTCAGACGTTTCGTCACCATACCAGGTAACATCTTCAGTGAAGATTAGAGTGGTGCTGGAAAAGCACAGCAGGTCAGGCAGCATCCAAGGAGCAGAAAAATCGACGTTTCGGGCAGGAGCCCTTCATCAGGAATGTGCACTACACACACACACACACTTACACATAGAACAGAGTACATAACTGTATAGTATAGGCCCTTCGGCTCTTGATGTTGTACCGACCTGTGGAACCAATCTGAAGCCTATCTATCTGACACTATTCCATTGCAAGACACTATCTTAGTGTCTTTGATGGTCTTCAGGAATTCTTGGGTGGAGTGGATGGAGTTATCTGAGTCTTCTACTAGGTGTTGTAGTCTTTGGTGTAGCTCCTTGGCCAATCTGTAAGTTGCTGTTCCAGGTAGCGAGACTATGGGTCTGAGGGGGGCTCGTGGTTTGTGAATTTTGGGTAATCCATTGAAGCATGGTCTGTTGGACCCATCTGGTTCCATTGTCATCCAAACGTTTATCCAATGACCATTTAAATGCCCTTAAAGTTGGCGAGTCTACTACTGTTGTAGGCAGTGCGTTCCATGTCCCTACTACTCTCTGAGTAAAGAAACTACCACCCTGACATCTATCCGATATGGCCCCTCGTGCTAGCCATCACCATCCGGGGAAAAAGGCTCTCCCTGTCCACACTATCTAACCCTCTGATTATCTTATATGTCTCAATTAAGTCACCTCTCAACCTTCTTCTCTCCAATGAAAACAGCCTCAAGTGCCTCAGCCTTTCCTCGTAAGATCTTCCCTCCATACCAGGCAACCTCCTAGTAAATCACCTCTGAACCCTTTCCAAAGTTTCCACATCCTTCCTAGATAATGCAGTGACCAGAACTGTACACAATACTCTAGGTTTGTTCAGCTCCCCCCACCTCCCCCACCCCGTACCCCTGGGGGAAATGTTCCAGGACCTACCTTGGAAGCCTGTAACCATGGATAGGAGCAAAGCCATTCATTTCAATGGGGACTTTACCTCCCTCACAGCCCCCTGGTCCTGGTTCTGGAACATTCCATGTAATATGTTCAGGCCGCAGTAAACTGCGGGTAACGGAAACCGCGGAAACTGACTCCATGGAAATGGTGGTCGCCCTGTAATTGCATCAGATGTTTGACACTTTGGTCTTTTACTGTAAATTCTGTGTCTTATGATCTTGCCCCACTACCTGATGAAGGAGCAGTGCTTGCAAATAAACCTGTTGGACTCTAACCTGGTGTGAGATCATTTGGCTTTTGGGGAATCAGGAGGTGAGTTGACCTTGCAGCCACAGTGTTAATGTGATGAGTCCAATTCAGTTTCTGGTCAATGGTCACCCCCAAGGTATTGGTTGTGGGGGATTCAGAGATGGTAACACTATTGGGTGTTAAGAGGCAATGGTCAGATTGTATCTTAATGGAGATTTGTGTGGCACACATTTACTTGTCACTTGTCAGCCCAAGCCTGGTTATTGTCCAGATCTTGTTGCAATTGAAAATGGACTAAGGAGTCAGAACTATCGCTTAACGTTGCACAAGCATCAGTGATCATCCCCACCTCTGCCTGGTCTTGAGTTGCTCAATCTGTTTGAAGTCTGTCCCATTTAGCACAGTGGTAGTGCTATACAACACGATGGAGGGTATTCTCAATGTGAAGTCTCCACAGGGACTGTGCGCTGGTCACTCTTACCGATACTGTCATGGACAGATGTACCTACAACTGGCAGATTGGTAAGGATGAGGTGAAGTATGTTTTTCCCTCTTGCTGGTTCCTTCACCCAGTCCAGCAGCGATGTCCTTTAGAACCCGACCAGCTCGATCAGTAATGCTGCTGTTGAGTCACCCTTGGTGATGGACAGCGAAATCTCCCACCCAGAGGACAGAGAATGTTACAGCACAGTACAGGCCCTTCAGCCCTCGATGGTGCGCTGACCTGTGAAATTAATCTGATGCCCATCTAACCTACACTGTTCCATTATTATCCATATCTATGTCCAATGTCCATTTAAATGCCCTTAATGTTAGTGGATTAGTGGTGCTGGAAGAGCACAGCAGTTCAGGCAGCATCCAACGAGCAGCGAAATCGACGTTTCGGGCAAAACCCCTTCATCAGGAATAAAGGCAGTGAGCCTGAAGGGTGGAGAGATAAGCTAGAGGAGGGTGGGGGTGGGGAGAGAGTAGCATAGAGTACAATGGGTGAGTGGGGGAGGGGATGAAGGTGATAGGTCAAGGAGGAGAGGGTGGAGTGGATAGGTGGAAAAGGAGATAGGCAGGTAGGACAAGTCCGGACAAGTCATGGGGACAGTTACTGAGCTGGAAGTTTAGAACTAGGGTGAGGTGGGGGAAGGGGAAATGAGGAAACTGTTGAAGTCCACATTGATGCCCTGGGGTTGAAGTGTTCCGAGGCGGAAGATGAGGCGTTCTTCCTCCAGGCGTCTGGTGGTGAGGGAGCGGCGGGGAAGGAGGCCCAGGACCTCCATGTCCTCGGCAGAGTGGGAGGGGGAGTTGAAATGTTGGGCCACGGGGCGGTGTGGTTGATTGGTGCGGGTGTCCCGGAGATGTTCCCTAAAGCGCTCTGCTAGGAGGCGCCCAGTCTCCCCAATGTAGAGGAGACCACATCGGGAGCAACGGACACAATAAATGATATTGGTGGATGTGCAGGTGAAACTTTGATGGATGTGGAAGGCTCCTTTAGGGCCTTGGATAGAGGTGAGGGAGGAGGTGTGGGCACAGGTTTTACAGTTCCTGCGGTGGCAGGGGAAGGTGCCAGGATGGGAGGGTGGGTTGTTTGGGGGTGTGGACCTGACCAGGTAGTCACAGAGGAAATGGTCTTTGTGGAAGGTGGAAAGGGGTGGGGAGGGAAATATATTCCTGGTGGTGGGGTCTATTTGGAGGTGGCGGAAATGTCGGCGGATGATTTGGTTGATGCGAAGGTTTGTAGGGTGGAAGGTGAGCACCAGGGTGTTCTGTCCTTGTTACGGTTGGAGGGGTGGGGTCTGAGGACGGAGGTGCGGGATGTGGACGAGATGCGTTGGAGGGCATCTTTAACCACGTGGGAAGGGAAATTGCGGTCTCTAAAGAAGGAGGCCATCTGGTGTGTTCTGTGGTGGAACTGGTCCTCCTGGGAACAGATACGGTGAAGGCAGAGAAATTGGGAATACGGGATGGCATTTTTGCAAGAGATAGGGTGGGTAGAGGTGTAATCCAGGTAGCTGTGGGAGTCGGTGGGTTTGTAAAAAATGTTACCTTAATGTCAGTGAGTCTACTACAGTTTCAGGCAGGCTGTTCCATGCCCCTACTCTCTGAGTGAAGAAACTACCCCTGATATCTGTCCTAAGTCTATCACCCCTCCATTTAAAGCTATGTCCCCTTGTGTTAGCCATCACCATGTGAGGAAAAAGGCTCTCCCTGTCCACCCGATCTGACCCTCTGATTATCTTATAGGTCTCGATTAAGTCACCTTCTCTCTAATGAAAACAGCCTCAGTTCCCTCAGCCTTTCCTTGTAAGACCCTCCCTCCATACCAGGCAACATCCGAGTAAATCTCCTCTTTCCAAAGCAAGTTTTGAGAAGATTTGTAGCTCAGGTTGAGGTTTTGGATGTAGGTTTGCTCGCTGAGCTGGAAGGTTCATTTCCAGACATTTTGTTACCTTAATAGGTAACATCTTTAGCAGACCTCATGCAAAGCAATGCTGAAAATTCCTACTTTCTATTTATATGTTTGGGTTGGTGATGTCATTTCCTGTGGTGATGTAATTTCCTGTTCCTTTTCTCAGGGGGTGGTAGACGGGGTCTAACTCAATGTGTTTGTTGATAGAGTTCCAGTTGGAATGCCATGGTCCTAGGAATTCTCATGTGTGTCTCTGTTTGGCTTGTCCTCGGATGGATGTGTTGTCCCAGATGAAGTGGTGTCCTTCCTCATTCATATTTGAGGATTCTAGTGAGAGTGGGTCATGTCTTTTTGTGGCTAGTTGATGTTCATGTATCCTGGTGGCTAGTTTTCTGCCTGTTTGTCCAATATAGTGTTTGTTACAGTCCTTGCACGGTATTTTGTAAATGACATTAGTTTTGCTTGTTGTCTGTATAGAGTCCTTCAAATTCATTCACTGCTGTTTTAGTGTGTTGGTGGGTTTATGGGCTACCATGATGCAAAGGGGTCTGAGTAGTCTGGCAGTCATTTCTGAGATGTCTTTGATGTAGGGGAGAGTGGCGAGGGTTTGAGGATGGGTTTTGTCAGCTTGTTTGGGTTTGTGGCTGAGTTTGTTGTTGTTTTCCTCCTCTTTAGTGAATTTTATGCCAGTAAAGGTATTATTGATGGTCTTGAAGGTTTCCTCTAACTTGTTGTGTTTAGTGATGACTACGGTGTCATCCACGTAGCGGACCCAGAGTTTGGGTTGGATGGTTGGCAGAGCTGTTTGTTTGAGTCTCTGCATTACTGCCTCTGCTAAGAACCCTGATATCGGAGATCCCATGTCGTTCCGTTGGTTTGTTTGTAGGTTTTGCTGTTGAAAGTGAAGTGGGTGGTAAGGCATAGGTCCACTAGTTTGACAATACTGTCCTTGCTGATGAAGTTGGTGGCGTATGGTGTATGTGTCTTTGGGTCTTCTAATAGTGTAGTCAGTGTTTCCTTGACCAGGTTAATGTTGATTGATGTAAACAGGGCTGTTACATCAAAGGAGACCATTATTTCATCCTCTTCTATCTTAGCAACTTTGATGGTCTTCAGGAATTCAGGGGTAGAGTGGATGGAGTTATGTGAGTCTTCTACTAGGCATGTTAGTCTTTGGTGTAGCTCCTTGGCCAGTCTGGAAGTTGGTGTTCCAGGTAGTGAGACTATGAGTCTGAGGGGGGCTCCTGGGTTGTGAATTTTGGGTAATCTGTAGAAGCATGGTGTGTTGGATCCGCCTGGTTTCATTTTTTTGGAAGTCGGTCTTATTTATTTCTCCAGATTTCTCAAGTTTTTTGATAAGGGCTGTGATTTGGTTCTCTAGTTGTGGGGCCAGGTCTATCGCCACTTGTTGGTAAGTGTTGGTATCTGCAAGTAGTGTGTTCGCTTTTTCAATGTAGTCTCTTTGATTTAAAATGACTGTCAAGTGTCCTTTGTCTGCAGGTAGGGGAACAATGTTTTTATTTTTTCTAGTTTTTCCAGTGCTTTCCTTTCTTGTGTATTGAGTGTGTTTCCTTCCTGTTTCCTGCTTAATGTTGGTGCGACTGTCTGTCTGATAGTTTGCTGGGTTTCTTCTGTGAGTTGGTTGTCTTTCAGTGCTGTTTCTAATGCTGCTAAGAAATCTTTCTTGTCCACATCCTGGCAGTTGTAATTTAATCCTCTTACTAAGACAGCTTTTTCAGTGTCTGTTAAGGGTCGGTCAGATAAGTTTTTTTTTATCCAAGCTTCTGTGTTGTTATTGTTGTTACTTTGTGTTAGTTTATCTAGTTTTTTCTGCAGGTCTAGTTTTTTTTATTTTCTGTGTTTGTCGCTGTCTAATATCTTGTTGTACTGTGTCTGTCCAATCGTGGTCTGTTGCATGACTGAGTAAAGGATTTTGATGCAAAATTTCCCGGAGTCTGTTGTGGTCATCATTAATAATTTCTCTCAGCATTCTGCAGGCGTTTTGCTCTGCTATTCTTATGGTTAGTGGGGTGTTAAGGGGAGGTTTGTACTGAAGACATTTAGGTAGCACCCGTTTCCTTAGGCATTCATGCAGGAAGTACAGCTGTTTGCGGGTGGCACTCTGTCGGATAGCATTCATTTCCCATTTTCGGGCCAGTTTTAGCATATTGCACCCATAGGGTCTTCGTGAGTTTTGAGAAGATTTGTAGCTCAGGTTGAGGTTTTGGATGTAGGTTTGTTCACTGAGCTGGAAGGTTCATTTCCAGATCTTTCGTTACCCTACTAGGTAACATCTTCAGTGGGCCTCAGGCGAAGCAATGCTGAAAATTCCTGCTTTCTATTTATGTGTTTGGATTACTTTGGGTTGGTGATGTCATTTCCTGTGGTGATGTTATTTCCTGTGGTGAAGTCACTTCCTGTTCCTTTTCTCAGGGGTTGGTAGATGGGGTCTAACTCGATGTGTTTGTTGATAGAGTTCCGGTTAGAATGCCACGCTTCTAGGAATTCTCGTGCATGTCTCTGTTTGGCTTGCCCTGGGATGTCCTGGAACACCAACTTTCATGTAGCCCCTGGGCCAGTCTGTAAGACTAAAACACTAAGTAGAAGACTCACACTACTCCATCCACTCTACCCCTGAATTCCTGAAGACCATCAAAGTTGCTAAGATAGAAGAGGATGAAATAATGGTCTCCTTTGATGTAACAGCCCTGTTTACATCAATCAACATTAACCTGGCCAAGGAAACACTGACTACACTATTAGAAGACCCAAAGACACATACACCAAACACCACCAACTTCATCAGCAAGGACAGTATCGCCAAGCTAGTGGACCTATGCCTTACCACCCACTTCACCTTCAACAGCAAAACCTACAAACAAACCAACGGAACGACATGGGATCTCCGATATCAGGGTTCTTAGCAGAGGCAGTAATGCAGAGACTCAAACAAACAGCTCTGCCAACCATCCAACCCAAACTCTGGGTCTGCTACGTGGATGACACCGTAGTCATCACTAAACACAACAAGTTAGAGGAAACCTTCAAGACCATCAATAATCCCCTCACTGATCTAAAATTCACTAAAAAGAGAAGGAAAACAACAACAAACTGCCATTCCTAGCTGTCACATTAGAGCGAACAGCCAATGGGGAACTTCAAACCCGTGTCTACAGGAAAACAACACATACTGACCAAATACTGAACTACAGAAACAATCATCCCAACACCCACAAACGAAGCTGCATCAGAACATTATTTCGATGAGCCACCTCTCACTGCAGCACAGAGGGACTACACAGAGCAGAGGAAAATCACCTAGACAGTGTATTCAAAAAGAATAGATACCCAATGAACACAGTCCAGTGATTTCTCAGCAACAAACCCAAACAAGCAGACAAAACCTTCCTCAAACCCTCACCACTCTCCCCTACTTCAAAGACATCTCAGAAATGACTGCCAGACTACTCAGACCTCTTAGCATCACGGTAGCCCACAAACCCATCAACACACGAAAACAGCAGCTAATGAACTTGAAAGACCCTATACAGGCGGCAACAAAACTAATGTCATTTACAAAATACTGTGCAAGGACTGTAACACACACTACTTTGGACAAACAGGCAGAAAACTAGCCACCAGGATACATGAACACCAACTAGCCACAAACGACATGATCTATTATTATTGGTATCGTGACATACAGACAAGAAGGGACACCACTCCGACTGGGACAACACATCCATCCGAGGACAAGCCAAACAGAGAGACACATGAGAATTCCTAGAAGCGTGGCATTCCAACCAGAACTCTATCAACAAACACATTGAGTTAGACCCCATCTACTACCCGCTGAGAAAAGGAACCCTCTCAGTTTTGTTGTATTGTACTGTCCCCTCTCAGTGTTGTTGTATTATATTGCCACATCTCAGTCCATTGGCCCATCTGGTCCAGATCCTGTTGTAATCTGAGGTAACCCTCTTCATTGTCCACTACACCTCCAATTTTGGTGTCATCTGCAAACTTACTCACTGTCCTCTTATGCTCGCATCCAAATCATTTATATAAATGACAAAAAGTAGAGGATCCAGCACCGATCCTGTGGCACTCCATTGGTCACAGGCCTCCAGTCTGAAAAATAACTCTCCACCACCACCCTCTGTCTTCTACCTTTGAGCCAGTTCTGTATCCAAATGGCTAGTTCTCCCTGTATTCCATGCAATCTAACCTTGCTAATCAGTCTCCCATGGGGATACTTGTCGAACATACCTTACTGAAGTCCATATAAACTGCGCTGCCCTCATCAATCCTCTTTGTAACTTCCTCAAAAATCTCAATCAAGTTTGTGAGACATGATTTCCCACGCACAAAGCCATGTTGATTATCCCTAATCAGTCCTTGCCTTTCCAAATACATGTAAATCCTGTCCCTCAGGATTCCCTCCAACAACTTACCCACCACCGAGGTCAGGCTCACCGGTCTATAGTTCCCTGGCTTGTCCGTACCACCCTTCTTAAACAGTGGCACCACTGTTGTTGCATTGTACTGTCCCCTCTCTGGGTTGTATTGTACTGTCCCCTCTCAGTGTTGTTGCATTGTACTGTCCCCTCTCAGTGTTGTGGCATTGTACTGGCCCCTCTCACTGATGTTGTATTGTACTGTCCCCTCTCAGTGTTGTTGCATTGTGCTGTCCCCTCTCAGTGTTGTTGTATTGTACTGTCCCCTCTCAGTGTTGTTGCATTGTGCTGTCCCCTCTCAGTGTTGTTGTATTGTACTGTCCCCTCTCGGTGTTGTTGCATTGTACTGTCCTATCTCTGTGTTGTTGCATTGTACAGTCCCCTCTCAGTGTTGTTGCATTTTACTGTCCTCTCTCTGTGTTGCATTGTACTGTCCCCTCTCAGTGTTGTTGTATTGTACTGTCCCCTCTCTGTGTTGCATTGTACTGTCCCCTCTCAGTGTTGTTGCATTGTACTGGCCCCTCTCAGTGTTGTTGTATTGTACTGTCCCCTCTCAGTGTTGTTGTATTGTACTGTCCCCTCTCGGGGTTGTTGCATTGAACTGTCCGCTCTCAGTGTTGTTGCATTGTACTGTCCGCTCTCAGTGTTGTTGTATTGTACTGTCCCCTCTCAGTGTTGTTGCATGGTACTGGCCCCTCTCAGGGTTGTTATATTGTACTTTCCCCTCAGTGTTGTTGCATTGTACTGTCCCCTCTCACTGTTGTATTGTACTGTCACCTCTGGGTGTTGTTGCATTGGACTGGCCCCACTCAGCGTTGTTGTACTGAACTATCCCCTCAGTGTTGCTGCATGGTACTGTCCCCTCTCTATGTTATATTGTACTGTCCCCTCTCAGTGTTGTTGCATTGTACTGTCCCCTCTCAGTGTTGTATTGCACTGGCCCCTCTCAGTGTTGTTGTAGTACTGTACTGTCCCCTCTTGGTGTTGTTGCATTGTACTGTCCCCTCTCAGTGTTGTTGCACTGTACTGTCCCCTCTTTGTGTTGCATTGTAATGTCCCCTCTCAGTGTTGTTGCACTGTACTGTCCCCTCTTTGTGTTGCATTGTAATGTCCCCTCTCAGTGTTGTTGTAGTGTACTGTCCCCTCTCAGTGTTGCTGCATTGTACTGGCCCGTCTCAGTTTGTTGTATTGTACTGTCCCCTCTCAGTGTTGTTGTATTGTACTGTCCCCTCTCAGTGTTGTTGCATTGTACTGTCCCCTCTCAGTGTTGTTGTATTGTACTGTCCCCTCTCAGTGTTGTTGTATTGTACTGTCCCCTCTCAGTGTTGTTGCATTGTTCTGTCCCCTCTCAGTGTTGCTGCATTGTACTGTCCCCTCTCAGTTTTGCTGCATTGTACCGTCCCCTCTCAGTGTTGTTGCATTGTACTGTCCCCTCTCAGTGTTGTTGTATTGTACTGTCCCCTCTCAGTGTTGTTGTATTGTACTGTCCCCTCTCGATGTTGTTGCATTGTACTGTCCCCTCTCAGTGTTGTTGCATTGTCCTGTCCCCTCTCTGTGTTGTTGCATTGTACTGTCCCCTCTTGGTGTTGTTGTATTGTACTGTCCCCTCTCTATGTTGTATTGTACTGTCCCCTCTCAGGGTTGTTGTATTGTACTGTCCCCTCTCAGTGTTGTTGCATTGTACTGCCCCCCCTCTATGTTGTATTGTACTGTCCCCTCTCAGTGTTGTTGCATTGTACAGTCCCCTCTCTATGTTGTATTGTACTGTCCCCTCTCAGTGTTGTTGTATTGTACTGTCCCCTCTCAGTGTTGTTGTATTGTACTGTCCCCTCTCAGTGTTGTTGCATTGTACTGTCCCCTCTCAGTTTTGCTGCATTGTACCGTCCCCTCTCAGTGTTGCATTGTACTGTCCCCTCTCACTGTTGTTGTATTGTACCGTCCCCTCTCAGTGTTGTTGTATTGTACTGTCCCCTCTCAGTTTTGCTGCATTGTACCGTCTCCTCTCAGTGTTGCATTGTACTGTCCCCTCTCACTGTTGTTGCATTGTGCTGTCCCCTCTCAGTGTTGTTGCATTGTACTGTCCCCTCTCAGTGTTGTTGCATTGTGCTGTCCCCTCTCAGTGTTGTTGCATTGTACTGTCCCCTCTCTGTGTTGTTGCATTGTACCGTCCCCTCTCAATGTTGTTGCATTGTGCTGTCCCCTCTCAGTGTTGTTGTATTGTACTGTCCCCTCTTGGTGTTGTTGTATTGTACTGGCCCCTCTTGGTGTTGTTGTATTGTACTGTCCCCTCTCACTGTTGTTGCATTGTACTGTCCCTTCTCAGTGTTGTTGCATTGTACTGGCACATCTCAGTGTTGCATTGTACTGTCCCCTCTCACTGTTGTATTGTACTGTCCCCTATTGGTGTTGTTGCATTGTACTGTCCCCTCTCAGTGTTGTTGCATTGTACTGTCCCCTCTCAGTGTTGTTGCATTGTACTGTCCCCTCTCAGTGTTGTATTGTACTGTCCCCTATTGGTGTTGTTGCATTGTACTGTCCCCTCTCAGTGTTGTTGCATTGTACTGGCCCCTCTCAGTGTTGTTGCATTGTACTGGCACATCTCAGTGTTGCATTGTACTGTCCCCTCTCACTGTTGTATTGTACTGTCCCCTATTGGTGTTGTTGCATTGTACTGTCCCCTCTCAGTGTTGTTGCATTGTACTGTCCCCTCTCAGTGTTGTTGCATTGTACTGTCCCCTCGCAGTGTTGTATTGTACTGTCCCCTCTCAGTGTTGTATTGTACTGTCCCCTCTCAGTGTTGTTGTATTGTACTGTCCCCTCTCAGTGTTGTTGCATTGTGCTGTCCCCTCTCAGTGTTGTTGTATTGTCCTGTCCCCTCTCAGTGTTGTTGTATTGTACTGTCCCCTCTCAGTGTTGTTGCATTGTACTGTCCCCTCTCTGTGTTGTTGCGTTGTACTGTCCCCTCTCAGTGTTGTTGTATTGTACTGTCCCCTCTCAGTGTTGTTGCATTGTACTGTCCCCTCTCAGTTTTGCTGCATTGTACTGTCCCCTCTCAGTGTTGCATTGTACTGTCCCCTCTCAGTGTTGTTGCATTGTCCTGTCCCCTCTCAGTGTTGTTGTATTATACTGTCCCCTCTCGGTGTTGCTGCATTGTACTGTCCCCTCTCACTGTTGTTGCATTGTGCTGTCCCTCTCAGTGTTGTTGCATTGTACTGTCCAAACTTAGTGTTGTTGCATTGTACTGTCCCCTCTCAGTGTTGTTGCATTGTACTGTCCCCTCTCTGTGTTGCTGCATTGTACTGTCCCCTCTCACTGTTGTTGCATTGTGCTGTCCCTATCAGTGTTGTTGCATTGTACTGTCCCCTCTCAGTGTTGTTGTATTGTACTGTCCCCTCTCAGTGTTGTTGTATTGTACTGTCCCCTCTCACTGTTGTTGCATTGTGCTATCCCTCTCAGTGTTGTTGCATTGTACTGTCCCCTCTCAGTGATGTTGTATTGTACTGTCCCCTCTCAGTGTTGTTGTATTGTACTGTCCCCTCTCGATGTTGTTGCATTGTACTGTCCCCTCTCAGTGCTGTTGTATTGTACTGTCCCCTCTCAGTGATGTTGTATTGTACTGTCCCCTCTCAGTGTTGTTGTATTGTACTGTCCCCTCTCAGTGTTGTATTGTACTGTCCCCTCTCAGTGTTGTTGTATTGTACTGTCCCCTCTCGATGTTGTTGCATTGTACTGTCCCCTCTCAGTGTTGTATTGTACTGTCCCCTCTTAGTGTTGTATTGTACTGTCCCCTCTCAGTGTTGTTGTATTGGACTGTCCCCTCTCAGTGTTGTTGCATTGTACTGTCCCCTCTCAGTGTTGTTGGATTGTACTGTCCCCTCTCAGTGTTGTTGTATTGTACTGTCCCCTCTCAGTGTTGTTGTATTGAACTATCCCCTCAGTGTTGCTGCATTGTACTGTCCCCTCTCAGTGTTGTTGCATTGTACTGTCCACTCTTAGTGTAGTTGCATTGTACTGTCCCCTCTCAGTGTTGTTGCATTGTTCTGTCCCCTCTCAGTGTTGTTGCATTGTACTGTCCCCTCTCAGTGATGTTGCATTGTACTAGCCCCTCTCAGTGTTGCTGCATTGTACCGTCCCCTCTCAGTGTTGTTGTATTGTACTGTCCCCTCTCAGTTTGTTGTATTGTACTGTCACGTCTCAGTGTTGCTGCATTGTACTGTCCCCTCTTAGTGTTGTTGTATTGTACTGTCCCCTCTCAGTGTTGTTGTATTGTACTGTCCCCTCTCAGTGTTGTTGTATTGTACTGTCCCCTCTGTGTTGTTGCATTGTACTGTCCCCTCTCGGTGTTGTTGTATTGTACTGACCCCTCTCTGTGTTGCTGCATTGTACTGTCCCCTCTCAGTTTTGCTGCATTGTACCGTCCC
Source organism: Chiloscyllium punctatum (assembly GCF_047496795.1). NCBI lineage: Eukaryota > Metazoa > Chordata > Chondrichthyes > Orectolobiformes > Hemiscylliidae > Chiloscyllium > Chiloscyllium punctatum. The sequence continues at coordinate 4,058,142 of NC_092764.1, read as the reverse complement.
CTCTCAGTTTTGCTGCATTGTACCGTCCCCTCTTAGTGTTGTTGCATTGTACTGTCCCCTCTCAGTGTTGCTGCATTGTACTGTCCCCTCTCAGTTTTGCTGCATTGTACCGTCCCCTCTCAGTGTTGTTGCATTGTACTGTCCCCTCTCAGTGTTGTTGTATTGTACTGTCCCCTCTTAGTGTTGTTGCATTGTACTGTCCCCTCTCAGTGTTGCTGCATTGTACTGTCCCCTCTCAGTTTTGCTGCATTGTACCGTCCCCTCTCAGTGCTGTTGCATTGTACTGTCCCCTCTCAGTGTTGTTGTATTGTACTGTCCCCTCTCAGTGTTGTTGTATTGTACTGTCCCCTCTCGATGTTGTTGCATTGTACTGTCCCCTCTCAGTGTTGTTGCATTGTCCTGTCCCCTCTCTGTGTTGTTGCATTGTACTGTCCCCTCTTGGTGTTGTTGCATTGTACTGTCCCCTCTTGGTGTTGTTGTATTGTACTGTCCCCTCTCAGGGTTGTTGTATTGTACTGTCCCCTCTCAGTGTTGTTGCATTGTACTGTCCCCTCTCAGTGTTGTTGCATTGTACAGTCCCCTCTCAGTGTTGTTGTATTGTACTGTCCCCTCTCAGTGTTGTTGCATTGTCCTGTCCCCTCTCTGTGTTGTTGCATTGTACTGTCCCCTCTTGGTGTTGTTGCATTGTACTGTCCCCTCTCAGTGTTGTATTGTACTGTCCCCTCTCTATGTTGCATTATCCTGTCCCCTCTCAGTGTTGTTGCATTGTACTGTCCCCTCTCAGTGTTGTATTGTACTGTCCCCTCTCTATGTTGTATTGTACTGTCCCCTCTCAGTGTTGTTGTATTGTACTGTCCCCTCTCAGTTTTGCTGCATTGTACCGTCCCCTCTCAGTGTTGCATTGTACTGTCCCCTCTTGGTGTTGTTGTATTGTACTGTCCCCTCTCTATGTTGTATTGTACTGTCCCCTCTCAGTGTTGTTGCATTGTACCGTCCCCTCTCAGTGTTGCATTGTACTGTCCCCTCTCACTGTTGTTGCATTGTGCTGTCCCCTCTCAGTGTTGTTGCATTGTACTGTCCCCTCTCTGTGTTGTTGCATTGTACCGTCCCCTCTCAATGTTGTTGCATTGTGCTGTCCCCTCTCAGTGTTGTTGCATTGTACTGTCCCCTCTCAGTGTTGTTGCATTGTACTGTCCCCTCTCAGTGTTGTTGTATTGTACTGTCCCGTCTCAGTGTTGTTGTCGTACTGTACTGTCCCCTCTTGGTGTTGTTGTATTGTACTGGCCCCTGTTGGTGTTGTTGCATTGTACTGTCCCCTCTCACTGTTGTTGCATTGTACTGTCCCCTCTCAGTGTTGTTGTATTGTACTGTCCCCTCTCAGTGTTGTTGTATTGTACTGTCCCCTCTCAGTGTTGTTGCATTGTACTGGCCCCTCTCAGTGTTGTTGCATTGTACTGGCACATCTCAGTGTTGTATTGTACTGTCCCCTCTCAGTGTTGTTGCATTGTACTGGCACATCTCAGTGTTGCATTGTACTGTCCCCTCTCAGTGTTGTTGCATTGTACTGGCCCCTCTCAGTGTTGTTGCATTGTACTGGCACATCTCAGTGTTGCATTGTACTGTCCCCTCTCACTGTTGTATTGTACTGTCCCCTCTGGGTGTTGTTGCATTGTACTGTCCCCTCTCAGTGTTGTTGCATTGTACTGTCCCCTCTCAGTGTTGTATTGTACTGTCCCCTCTCAGTGTTGTTGCATTGTACTGTCCCCTCTCAGTGTTGTTGCATTGTACTGTCCCCTCTCAGTGTTGTTGCATTGTACTGGCCTCTCTCAGTGTTGTTGTATTGAACTATCCCCTCAGTGTTGCTGCATTGTACTGGCCCCTCTCTATCTTGTATTGTACTGTCCCCTCTCAGTGTTGTATTGTACTGTCCCCTCTCAGTGTTGTTGCATTGTACTGTCCCCTCTCGATGTTGTTGCATTGTACTGTCCACTCTTAGTGTAGTTGCATTGTACTGTCCCCTCTCAGTGTTGTTGCATTGTACTGTCCCCTCTCAGTGTTGTTGCATTGTTCTGTCCCCTCTCTGTGTTGCATTGTACTGTCCCTCTCAGTGATGTTGCATTGTACTAGCCCCTCTCAGTGTTGTTGCATTGTACCGTCCCCTCTCAGTGTTGTTGTATTGTACTGTCCCCTCTCAGTGTTGTTGTATTGTACAGTCCCCTCTCAGTGTTGTTGTATTGTACTGTCCCCTCTGTGTTGTTGCATTGTACTGTACCCTCTCAGTGTTGTTGTATTGTACTGTCCCCTCTCAGTGTTGTTGTATTGTACTGTCCCCTCTGTGTTGTTGCATTGTACCGTCCCCTCTCAGTGTTGTTGTATTGTACTGTCCCCTCTCAGTGTTGTTGTATTGTACTGTCCCCTCTTAGTGTTGTTGCATTGTACTGTCCCCTCTCAGTGTTGCTGCATTGTACTGTCCCCTCTCAGTGTTGTTGTATTGTACTGTCCCCTCTGTGTTGTTGCATTGTACTGTCCCCTCTCAGTGTTGTTGTATTGTACTGTCCCCTCTCAGTGTTGTTGTATTGTACTGTCCCCTCTGTGTTGTTGCATTGTACCGTCCCCACTCAGTGTTGTTGTATTGTACTGCCCCCTCTTGGTGTTGTTGTATTGTACTGTCCCCTCTCAGTGTTGCATTGTCCTGTCCCCTCTCTGTGTTGTTGCATTGTACTGTCCCCTCTTGGTGTTGTTGTATTGTACTGTCCCCTCTCTATGTTGTATTGTACTGTCCCCTCTCAGTGTTGTTGCATTGTACAGTCCCCTCTCTATGTTGTATTGTACTGTCCCCTCTCAGTGTTGTTGTATTGTACTGTCCCCTCTCAGTGTTGTATTGTACTGTCCCCTCTCAGTGTTGTTGTATTGTACTGTCCCCTCTCTATGTTGTATTGTACTGTCCCCTCTCAGTGTTGTTGCATTGTACTGTCCCCTCTCAGTGTTGTTGTATTGTACAGTCCCCTCTCTATGTTGCATTGTACTGTCCCCTCTCAGTGTTGTTGTATTGTACTGTCCCCTCTCAGTTTTGCTGCATTGTACCGTCCCCTCTCAGTGTTGCATTGTACTGTCCCCTCTTGGTGTTGTTGTATTGTACTGTCCCCTCTCTATGTTGTATTGTACTGTCCCCTCTCAGTGTTGCATTGTACTGTCCCCTCTCTGTGTTGTTGTATTGTACTGTCCCCTCTCAGTGTTGTTGCATTGTACTGTCCCCTCTCAGTGTTGCATTGTACTGTCCCCTCTCTGTGTTGTTGTATTGTACTGTCCCCTCTCAGTGTTGTTGTATTGTACTGTCCCCTCTCTATGTTGTATTGTACTGTCCCCTCTCAGTGTTGTTGTATTGTACTGTCCCCTCTCAGTGTTGTTGCATTGTACCGTCCCCTCTCAGTGTTGCATTGTACTGTCCCCTCTTGGTGTTGTTGCATTGTACAGTCCCCTCTCTATGTTGTATTGTACCGTCCCCTCTCAGTGTTGCATTGTACTGTCCCCTCTCAGTGTTGTTGTATTGTACAGTCCCCTCTCTATGTTGTATTGTACTGTCCCCTCTCAGTGTTGTTGTATTGTACTGTCCCCTCTCAGTGTTGTTGTATTGTACTGTCCCCTCTCAGTTTTGCTGCATTGTACCGTCCCCTCTCAGTGTTGCATTGTACTGTCCCCTCTCACTGTTGTTGTATTGTACCGTCCCCTCTCAGTGTTGTTGTATTGTACTGTCCCCTCTCAGTTTTGCTGCATTGTACCGTCCCCTCTCAGTGTTGCATTGTACTGTCCCCTCTCACTGTTGTTGCATTGTGCTGTCCCCTCTCAGTGTTGTTGCATTGTACTGTCCCCTCTCAGTGTTGTTGCATTGTGCTGTCCCCTCTCAGTGTTGTTGCATTGTACTGTCCCCTCTCTGTGTTGTTGCATTGTACCGTCCCCTCTCAATGTTGTTGCATTGTGCTGTCCCCTCTCAGTGTTGTTGCATTGTACTGTCCCCTCTCTGTGTTGTTGTATTGTACTGTCCCCTCTCAGTGTTGTTGTATTGTACTGTCCCCCCGCAGTGTTGTTGAATTGTACTGTCCCCTCTCAGTGTTGCTGCATTGTACTGTCCCCTCTCAGTGTTGTTGTATTGTACTGTCCCCTCTGTGTTGTTGCATTGTACCGTCCCCTCTCAGTGTTGCTGCATTGTACTGTCCCCTCTCAGTGTTGTTGTATTGTACTGTCCCCTCTGTGTTGTTGCATTGTACCGTCCCCTCTCAGTGTTGCTGCATTGTACTGTCCCCTCTCAGTGTTGTTGTATTGTACTGTCCCCTCTGTGTTGTTGCATTGTACTGTCCCCTCTCAGTGTTGTTGTATTGTACAGTCCCCTCTCAGTTTGTTGTATTGTACTGTCCCCTCTCAGTGTTGTTGTATTGTACTGTCCCCTCTCAGTGTTGCTGCATTGTACTGTCCCCTCTCAGTTTTGCTGCATTGTACTGTCCCCTCTCAGTGTTGTTGCATTGTACTGTCCCCTCTCAGTGTTGTTGTATTGTACAGTCCCCTCTCAGTTTGTTGTATTGTACTGTCCCCTCTCAGTGTTGTTGTATTGTACTGTCCCCTCTCAGTGTTGCTGCATTGTACTGTCCCCTCTCAGTTTTGCTGCATTGTACCGTCCCCTCTCAGTGTTGTTGCATTGTACTGTCCCCTCTCAGTGTTGTTGTATTGTACTGTCCCCTCTCAGTGTTGTTGTATTGTACTGTCCCCTCTCGATGTTGTTGCATTGTACTGTCCCCTCTCAGTGTTGTTGCATTGTCCTGTCCCCTCTCTGTGTTGTTGCATTGTACTGTCCCCTCTTGGTGTTGTTGTATTGTACTGTCCCCTCTCTATGTTGTATTGTACTGTCCCCTCTCAGGGTTGTTGTATTGTACTGTCCCCTCTCAGTGTTGTTGTATTGTACTGTCCCCTCTCGATGTTGTTGCATTGTACTGTCCCCTCTCAGTGTTGTTGCATTGTCCTGTCCCCTCTCTGTGTTGTTGCATTGTACTGTCCCCTCTTGGTGTTGTTGTATTGTACTGTCCCCTCTCTATGTTGTATTGTACTGTCCCCTCTCAGTGTTGTTGCATTGTACTGGCCCCTCTCAGTGTTGTTGTATTGTACTGTCCCCTCTCAGTGTTGTTGTATTGTACTGTCCCCTCTCAGTGTTGTTGTATTGTACTGTCCCCTCTCAGTGTTGTTGTATTGTACTGTCCCCTCTCAGTGTTGTTGCATTGTACTGTCCCCTCTCAGTTTTGCTGCATTGTACCGTCCCCTCTCAGTGTTGCATTGTACTGTCCCCTCTCACTGTTGTTGTATTGTACCGTCCCCTCTCAGTGTTGTTGTATTGTACTGTCCCCTCTCAGTTTTGCTGCATTGTACCGTCCCCTCTCAGTGTTGTTGCATTGTGCTGTCCCCTCTCAGTGTTGTTGCATTGTGCTGTCCCCTCTCAGTGTTGTTGCATTGTACTGTCCCCTCTCTGTGTTGTTGCATTGTACCGTCCCCTCTCAATGTTGTTGCATTGTGCTGTCCCCTCTCAGTGTTGTTGCATTGTACTGTCCCCTCTCTGTGTTGTTGTATTGTACTGTCCCGTCTCAGTGTTGTTGTCGTACTGTACTGTCCCCTCTTGGTGTTGTTGTATTGTACTGGCCCCTCTTGGTGTTGTTGTATTGTACTGTCCCCTCTCAGTGTTGTTGCATTGTACTGTCCCTTCTCAGTGTTGTATTGTACTGTCCCCTCTCAGTGTTGTTGCATTGTACTGGCCCCTCTCAGTGTTGTTGCATTGTACTGGCACATCTCAGTGTTGCATTGTACTGTCCCCTCTCACTGTTGTATTGTACTGTCCCCTATTGGTGTTGTTGCATTGTACTGTCCCCTCTCAGTGTTGTTGCATTGTACTGTCCCCTCTCAGTGTTGTTGCATTGTACTGTCCCCTCTCAGTGTTGTATTGTACTGTCCCCTCTCAGTGTTGTATTGTACTGTCCCCTCTCAGTGTTGTTGTATTGTACTGTCCCCTCTCAGTGTTGTTGTATTGTACTGTCCCCTCTCAGTGTTGTTGTATTGAACTATCCCCTCAGTGTTGCTGCATTGTACTGGCCCCTCTCAGTGTTGTTGCATTGTACTGTCCCCTCTCAGTGTTGTTGTATTGAACTATCCCCTCAGTGTTGCTGCATTGTACCGTCCCCACTCAGTGTTGTTGTATTGTACTGCCCCCTCTTGGTGTTGTTGTATTGTACTGTCCCCTCTCAGTGTTGCATTGTCCTGTCCCCTCTCTGTGTTGTTGCATTGTACTGTCCCCTCTTGGTGTTGTTGTATTGTACTGTCCCCTCTCTATGTTGTATTGTACTGTCCCCTCTCAGTGTTGTTGCATTGTACAGTCCCCTCTCTATGTTGTATTGTACTGTCCCCTCTCAGTGTTGTTGTATTGTACTGTCCCCTCTCAGTGTTGTATTGTACTGTCCCCTCTCAGTGTTGTTGTATTGTACTGTCCCCTCTCTATGTTGTATTGTACTGTCCCCTCTCAGTGTTGTTGCATTGTACTGTCCCCTCTCAGTGTTGTTGTATTGTACAGTCCCCTCTCTATGTTGCATTGTACTGTCCCCTCTCAGTGTTGTTGTATTGTACTGTCCCCTCTCAGTTTTGCTGCATTGTACCGTCCCCTCTCAGTGTTGCATTGTACTGTCCCCTCTTGGTGTTGTTGTATTGTACTGTCCCCTCTCTATGTTGTATTGTACTGTCCCCTCTCAGTGTTGCATTGTACTGTCCCCTCTCTGTGTTGTTGTATTGTACTGTCCCCTCTCAGTGTTGTTGCATTGTACTGTCCCCTCTCAGTGTTGCATTGTACTGTCCCCTCTCTGTGTTGTTGTATTGTACTGTCCCCTCTCAGTGTTGTTGTATTGTACTGTCCCCTCTCTATGTTGTATTGTACTGTCCCCTCTCAGTGTTGTTGTATTGTACTGTCCCCTCTCAGTGTTGTTGCATTGTACCGTCCCCTCTCAGTGTTGCATTGTACTGTCCCCTCTTGGTGTTGTTGCATTGTACAGTCCCCTCTCTATGTTGTATTGTACCGTCCCCTCTCAGTGTTGCATTGTACTGTCCCCTCTCAGTGTTGTTGTATTGTACAGTCCCCTCTCTATGTTGTATTGTACTGTCCCCTCTCAGTGTTGTTGTATTGTACTGTCCCCTCTCAGTGTTGTTGTATTGTACTGTCCCCTCTCAGTTTTGCTGCATTGTACCGTCCCCTCTCAGTGTTGCATTGTACTGTCCCCTCTCACTGTTGTTGTATTGTACCGTCCCCTCTCAGTGTTGTTGTATTGTACTGTCCCCTCTCAGTTTTGCTGCATTGTACCGTCCCCTCTCAGTGTTGCATTGTACTGTCCCCTCTCACTGTTGTTGCATTGTGCTGTCCCCTCTCAGTGTTGTTGCATTGTACTGTCCCCTCTCAGTGTTGTTGCATTGTGCTGTCCCCTCTCAGTGTTGTTGCATTGTACTGTCCCCTCTCTGTGTTGTTGCATTGTACCGTCCCCTCTCAATGTTGTTGCATTGTGCTGTCCCCTCTCAGTGTTGTTGCATTGTACTGTCCCCTCTCTGTGTTGTTGTATTGTACTGTCCCCTCTCAGTGTTGTTGTATTGTACTGTCCCCCCGCAGTGTTGTTGAATTGTACTGTCCCCTCTCAGTGTTGCTGCATTGTACTGTCCCCTCTCAGTGTTGTTGTATTGTACTGTCCCCTCTGTGTTGTTGCATTGTACCGTCCCCTCTCAGTGTTGCTGCATTGTACTGTCCCCTCTCAGTGTTGTTGTATTGTACTGTCCCCTCTGTGTTGTTGCATTGTACCGTCCCCTCTCAGTGTTGCTGCATTGTACTGTCCCCTCTCAGTGTTGTTGTATTGTACTGTCCCCTCTGTGTTGTTGCATTGTACTGTCCCCTCTCAGTGTTGTTGTATTGTACAGTCCCCTCTCAGTTTGTTGTATTGTACTGTCCCCTCTCAGTGTTGTTGTATTGTACTGTCCCCTCTCAGTGTTGCTGCATTGTACTGTCCCCTCTCAGTTTTGCTGCATTGTACTGTCCCCTCTCAGTGTTGTTGCATTGTACTGTCCCCTCTCAGTGTTGTTGTATTGTACAGTCCCCTCTCAGTTTGTTGTATTGTACTGTCCCCTCTCAGTGTTGTTGTATTGTACTGTCCCCTCTCAGTGTTGCTGCATTGTACTGTCCCCTCTCAGTTTTGCTGCATTGTACCGTCCCCTCTCAGTGTTGTTGCATTGTACTGTCCCCTCTCAGTGTTGTTGTATTGTACTGTCCCCTCTCAGTGTTGTTGTATTGTACTGTCCCCTCTCGATGTTGTTGCATTGTACTGTCCCCTCTCAGTGTTGTTGCATTGTCCTGTCCCCTCTCTGTGTTGTTGCATTGTACTGTCCCCTCTTGGTGTTGTTGTATTGTACTGTCCCCTCTCTATGTTGTATTGTACTGTCCCCTCTCAGGGTTGTTGTATTGTACTGTCCCCTCTCAGTGTTGTTGTATTGTACTGTCCCCTCTCGATGTTGTTGCATTGTACTGTCCCCTCTCAGTGTTGTTGCATTGTCCTGTCCCCTCTCTGTGTTGTTGCATTGTACTGTCCCCTCTTGGTGTTGTTGTATTGTACTGTCCCCTCTCTATGTTGTATTGTACTGTCCCCTCTCAGTGTTGTTGCATTGTACTGGCCCCTCTCAGTGTTGTTGTATTGTACTGTCCCCTCTCAGTGTTGTTGTATTGTACTGTCCCCTCTCAGTGTTGTTGTATTGTACTGTCCCCTCTCAGTGTTGTTGTATTGTACTGTCCCCTCTCAGTGTTGTTGCATTGTACTGTCCCCTCTCAGTTTTGCTGCATTGTACCGTCCCCTCTCAGTGTTGCATTGTACTGTCCCCTCTCACTGTTGTTGTATTGTACCGTCCCCTCTCAGTGTTGTTGTATTGTACTGTCCCCTCTCAGTTTTGCTGCATTGTACCGTCCCCTCTCAGTGTTGTTGCATTGTGCTGTCCCCTCTCAGTGTTGTTGCATTGTGCTGTCCCCTCTCAGTGTTGTTGCATTGTACTGTCCCCTCTCTGTGTTGTTGCATTGTACCGTCCCCTCTCAATGTTGTTGCATTGTGCTGTCCCCTCTCAGTGTTGTTGCATTGTACTGTCCCCTCTCTGTGTTGTTGTATTGTACTGTCCCGTCTCAGTGTTGTTGTCGTACTGTACTGTCCCCTCTTGGTGTTGTTGTATTGTACTGGCCCCTCTTGGTGTTGTTGTATTGTACTGTCCCCTCTCAGTGTTGTTGCATTGTACTGTCCCTTCTCAGTGTTGTATTGTACTGTCCCCTCTCAGTGTTGTTGCATTGTACTGGCCCCTCTCAGTGTTGTTGCATTGTACTGGCACATCTCAGTGTTGCATTGTACTGTCCCCTCTCACTGTTGTATTGTACTGTCCCCTATTGGTGTTGTTGCATTGTACTGTCCCCTCTCAGTGTTGTTGCATTGTACTGTCCCCTCTCAGTGTTGTTGCATTGTACTGTCCCCTCTCAGTGTTGTATTGTACTGTCCCCTCTCAGTGTTGTATTGTACTGTCCCCTCTCAGTGTTGTTGTATTGTACTGTCCCCTCTCAGTGTTGTTGTATTGTACTGTCCCCTCTCAGTGTTGTTGTATTGAACTATCCCCTCAGTGTTGCTGCATTGTACTGGCCCCTCTCAGTGTTGTTGCATTGTACTGTCCCCTCTCAGTGTTGTTGTATTGAACTATCCCCTCAGTGTTGCTGCATTGTACTGTCCCCTCTCAGTGTTGTTGCATTGTACTGTCCCCTCTCAGTGTTGTTGCATTGTACTGTCCCCTCTCAGTGTTGTATTGTACTGTCCCCTCTCAGTGTTGTATTGTACTGTCCCCTCTCAGTGTTGTTGCATTGTACTGGCCTCTCTCAGTGTTGTTGTATTGAACTATCCCCTCAGTGTTGCTGCATTGTACTGGCCCCTCTCTATCTTGTATTGTACTGTCCCCTCTCAGTGTTGTTGTATTGTACTGTCCCCTCTCAGTGTTGTTGCATTGTACTGTCCCCTCTCGATGTTGTTGCATTGTACTGTCCACTCTTAGTGTAGTTGCATTGTACTGTCCCCTCTCAGTGTTGTTGCATTGTACTGTCCCCTCTCAGTGTTGTTGCATTGTTCTGTCCCCTCTCTGTGTTGCATTGTACTGTCCCTCTCAGTGATGTTGCATTGTACTTGCCCCTCTCAGTGTTGTTGCATTGTACCGTCCCCTCTCAGTGTTGTTGTATTGTACTGTCCCCTCTCAGTGTTGTTGCATTGTACTGTCCCCTCTCAGTGTTGTTGTATTGTACTGTCCCCTCTCAGTGTTGTTGTATTGTACTGTCCCCTCTGTGTTGTTGCATTGTACCGTCCCCTCTCAGTGTTATTGCATTGTACTGTCCCCTCTCACTGTTGTTGGATTGTACTGTCCCCTCTCAGTTTGTTGTATTGTACTGTCCCCTCTCAGTTTGTTGTATTGTACTGTCCCCTCTCAGTGTTGTTGTATTGTACTGTCCCCTCTTAGTGTTGTTGCATTGTACTGTCCCCTCTCAGGGTTGTTGTATTGTACTGTCCCCTCTCAGTGTTGTTGTATTGTACTGTCCCCTCTGTGTTGTTGCATTGTACTGTCCCCTCTCAGTGTTGTTGCATTGTACCGTCCCCTCTCAGTGTTGTTGTATTGTACTGTCCCCTCTCAGTGTTGTTGCATTGTACTGTCCCCTCTCAGTGTTGTTGCATTGTACTGACCCCTCTCTGTGTTGCTGCATTGTACTGTCCCCTCTCAGTTTTGCTGCATTGTACCGTCCCCTCTCAGTTTTGCTGCATTGTACTGTCCCCTCTCAGTGTTGTTGCATTGTACTGTCCACTCTTAGTGTAGTTGCATTGTACTGTCCCCTCTCACTGTTGTTGTATTGTACTGTCCCCTCTCGATGTTGTTGCATTGTACTGTCCCCTCTTAGTGTTGTTGCATTGTACTGTCCCCTCTCTGTGTTGTATTGTACTGTCCCCTCTCAGTGTTGTTGCATTGTACTGTCCCCTCTCAGTTTTGCTGCATTGTACCGTCCCCTCTCAGTGTTGTTGCATTGTCCTGTCCCCTCTCTGTGTTGTTGCATTGTACTGTCCCCTCTCAGTGTTGTTGCATTGTACTGTCCCCTCTCGATGTTGTTGCATTGTACTGTCCCCTCTCAGTGTTGTTGCATTGTCCTGTCCCCTCTCTGTGTTGTTGCATTGTACTGTCCCCTCTCAGTGTTGTTGCATTGTACTGTCCCCTCTCTATGTTGTATTGTACTGTCCCCTCTCAGTGTTGTTGCATTGTACTGTCCCCTCTCGATGTTGTTGCATTGTACTGTCCCCTCTCAGTGTTGTTGTATTGTACTGTCCCCTCTCTGTGTTGTTGTATTGTACTGTCCCCTCTCGATGTTGTTGCATTGTACTGTCCCCTCTCAGTGTTGTTGCATTGTCCTGTCCCCTCTCTGTGTTGTTGCATTGTACTGTCCCCTCTCAGTGTTGTTGCATTGTACTGTCCCCTCTCTATGTTGTATTGTACTGTCCCCTCTCAGTGTTGTTGCATTGTACTGTCCCCTCTCTATGTTGTATTGTACTGTCCCCTCTCAGTGTTGTTGTATTGTACTGTCCCCTCTCGATGTTGTTGCATTGTACTGTCCCCTCTTAGTGTTGTTGCATTGTTCTGTCCCCTCTCAGTGTTGTTGCATTGTACTGTCCCCTCTCTGTGTTGTTGCATTGTACTGTCCCCTCTCAGTGTTGTTGTATTGTACTGTCCCCTCTCAGTGTTGTTGCATTGTACTGTCCCCTCTCAGTTTTGCTGCATTGTACTGTCCCCTCTCAGTGTTGTTGTATTGTACTGGCCCCTCTCTATGTTGTATTTTACTGTCCCCTCTCAGTGTTGTTGCATTGTACTGTCCCCTCTCAGTGTTGTTGCATTGTACTGTCCCCTCTCACTGTTGTTGCATTGTACTGTCCCCTCTCGATGTTGTTGTATTGTACTGTCACCTCTGAGTGTTGTTGCATTGTACTGTCCCCTCTCAGTGTTGTTGCATTGTCCTGTCCCCTCTCTGTGTTGTTGCATTGTACTGTCCCCTCTCTGTGTTGTTGTATTGTACTGTCCCCTCTCAGTGTTGTATTGTACTGTCCCCTCTCAGTGTTGTTGTACTGTACTGGCCCCTCTCAGTGTTGTTGTACTGTACTGTCCCCTCTCAGTGTTGTTGCATTGTACTGTCCCCTCTTGGTGTTGTTGCATTGTACTGTCCCCTCTCAGTGTTGTTGTACTGTACTGTCCCCTCTCAGTGTTGTTGTATTGTACTGTCCCCTCTCAGTGTTGTTGTATTGTACTGTCCCCTCTCAGTGTTGTTGCATTGTACTGGCCCCTCTCAGTATTGCATTGTACTGTCCCCTCTCAGTGTTGTTGTACTGTACTGTCCCCTCTCAGTGTTGTTGTATTGTCCTGTCCCCTCTCAGTGTTGTTGCATTGTCCTGTCCCCTCTCAGTGTTGTTGTATTGTACTGTCCCCTCTCAGTGTTGTTGTATTGTACTGTCCCCTCTCAGTGTTGTTGCATTGTACTGTCCCCTCTCAGTGTTGTTGTACTGTACTGTCCCCTCTCAGTGTTGTTGTATTGTCCTGTCCCCTCTCAGTGTTGTTGCATTGTCCTGTCCCCTCTCAGTGTTGTTGTATTGTACTGTCCCCTCTCTGTGTTGCTGCATTGTACTGTCCCCTCTCACTGTTGTTGTATTGTACTGTCCAAACTTAGTGTTGTTGCATTGTACTGTCCCCTCTCAGTGTTGTTGCATTGTACTGTCCCCTCTCTGTGTTGCTGCATTGTACTGTCCAAACTTAGTGTTGTTGCATTGTACTGTCCCCTCTCAGTGTTGTTGCATTGTACTGTCCCCTCTCTGTGTTGCTGCATTGTACTGTCCCCTCTCACTGTTGTTGCATTGTGCTGTCCCTCTCAGTGTTGTTGCATTGTACTGTCCAAACTTAGTGTTGTTGCATTGTACTGTCCCCTCTCAGTGTTGTATTGTACTGTCCCCTCTCACTGTTGTTGCATTGTACTGTCCCCTCTCAGTGTTGTTGTATTGTACTGTCCCCTCTCAGTGTTGTTGTATTGTACTGTCCCCTCTCAGTGTTGTTGTATTGTACTGTCCCCTCTCGATGTTGTTGCATTGTACTGTCCCCTCTCAGTTTTGCTGCATTGTACTGACCCCTCTCAGTGTTGTATTGTACTGTCCCCTCTCAGTGTTGTTGTATTGTACTGTCCCCTCTCAGTGTTGTATTGTACTGTCCCCTCTTAGTGTTGTATTGTACTGTCCCCTCTCAGTGTTGTATTGTACTGTCCTCTCTCAGTGTTGTTGTATTGTACTGTCCACTCTTAGTGTAGTTGCATTGTACTGTCCGCTCTCAGTGTTGTTGTATTGGACTGTCCCCTCTCAGTGTTGTTGCATTGTACTGGCACATCTCAGTGTTGTTGCATTGTTCTGTCCCCTCTCAGTGTTGTTGCATTGTACTGTCCCCTCTCAGTGATGTTGCATTGTACTATCCCCTCTCAGTGTTGTTGTATTGTACTGTCCCCTCTCAGTGTTGTTGTATTGAACTATCCCCTCAGTGTTGCTGCATTGTACTGTCCCCTCTCAGTGTTGTTGCATTGTTCTGTCCCCTCTCAGTGTTGTTGCATTGTACTGTCCCCTCTCAGTGATGTTGCATTGTACTATCCCCTCTCAGTGTTGCTGCATTGTACTGTCCCCTCTCAGTGTTGTATTGTACTGTCCCCTCTTAGTGTTGTATTGTACTGTCCCCTCTCAGTGTTGTTGTATTGTACTGTCCCCTCTCGATGTTGTTGCATTGTACTGTCCCCTCTCAGTTTTGCTGCATTGTACTGTCCCCTCTCAGTGTTGTTGCATTGTACTGTCCCCTCTCAGTGTTGCTGCATTGTACCGTCCCCTCTCAGTGTTGTTGTATTGTACTGTCCCCTCTCAGTTTGTTGTATTGTACTGTCACGTCTCAGTGTTGCTGCATTGTACTGTCCCCTCTTAGTGTTGTTGTATTGTACTGTCCCCTCTCAGTGTTGTTGTATTGTACTGTCCCCTCTCAGTGTTGTTGTATTGTACTGTCCCCTCTGTGTTGTTGCATTGTACTGTCCCCTCTCGGTGTTGTTGTATTGTACTGTCCCCTCTCAGTGTTGTATTGTACTGTCCCCTCTTAGTGTTGTATTGTACTGTCCCCTCTCAGTGTTGTTGTATTGTACTGTCCCCTCTCGATGTTGTTGCATTGTACTGTCCCCTCTCAGTGTTGTTGTATTGTACTGTCCCCTCTCAGTTTTGCTGCATTGTACTGTCCCCTCTCAGTGTTGTTGTATTGTACTGTCCCCTCTCAGTGTTGTTGTATTGTACGGTCCCCTCTCAGTGTTGTATTGTACTGTCCCCTCTCAGTGTTGTTGTATTGTACTGTCCCCTATCAGTGTTGTTGCATTGTACTGTCCCCTCTCAGTTTTGCTGCATTGTACTGTCCCCTCTCAGTGTTGTATTGTACTGTCCCCTCTCAGTGTTGTTGCATTGTACTGTCCCCTCTCAGTTTTGCTGCATTGTACTGTCCCCTCTCAGTGTTGTTGTATTGTACTGTCCCCTCTCAGTGTTGTTGCATTGTACTGTCCCCTCTCAGTGTTGTTGCATTGTACTGTCCCCTCTCACTGTTGTTGCATTGTACTGTCCCCTCTCGATGTTGTTGTATTGTACTGTCACCTCTTAGTGTTGTTGCATTGTACTGTCCCCTCTCAGTGTTGCTGCATTGTCCTGTCCCCTCTCTGTGTTGTTGCATTGTACTGTCCCCTCTCTGTGTTGTTGTATTGGACTGTCCCCTCTCAGTGTTGTATTGTACTGTCCCCTCTTGGTGTTGTTGTCGTACTGTACTGGCCCCTCTCAGTGTTGTTGTATTGTACTGTCCCCTCTCAGTGTTGTTGTACTGTACTGTCCCCTCTCAGTGTTGTTGCATTGTACTGTCCCCTCTTGGTGTTGTTGCATTGTACTGTCCCCTCTCAGTGTTGTTGTACTGTACTGTCCCCTCTCAGTGTTGTTGTATTGTACTGTCCCCTCTCAGTGTTGTTGTATTGTACTGTCCCCTCTCAGTGTTGTTGCATTGTACTGGCCCCTCTCAGTATTGCATTGTACTGTCCCCTCTCAGTGTTGTTGCATTGTACTGTCCCCTCTCAGTGTTGTTGTACTGTACTGTCCCCTCTCAGTGTTGTTGTATTGTACTGTCCCCTCTCGGTGTTGTTGCATTGTGCTGTCCCCTCTCAGTGTTGTTGTATTGTCCTGTCCCCTCTCAGTGTTGTTGCATTGTCCTGTCCCCTCTCAGTGTTGTTGTATTGTACTGTCCCCTCTCTGTGTTGCTGCATTGTACTGTCCCCTCTCACTGTTGTTGTATTGTACTGTCCAAACTTAGTGTTGTTGCATTGTACTGTCCCCTCTCAGTGTTGTTGCATTGTACTGTCCCCTCTCTGTGTTGCTGCATTGTACTGTCCAAACTTAGTGTTGTTGCATTGTACTGTCCCCTCTCAGTGTTGTTGCATTGTACTGTCCCCTCTCTGTGTTGCTGCATTGTACTGTCCAAACTTAGTGTTGTTGCATTGTACTGTCCCCTCTCAGTGTTGTTGCATTGTACTGTCCCCTCTCAGTGTTGTATTGTACTGTCCCCTCTCACTGTTGTTGCATTGTACTGTCCCCTCTCAGTGTTGTTGTATTGTACTGTCCCCTCTCGATGTTGTTGCATTGTACTATCCCCTCTCAGTGTTGTTGCATTGTACTGTCCCCTCTCTATGTTGTATTGTACTGTCCCCTCTCAGTGTTGTTGCATTGTACTGTCCCCTCTCTATGTTGTATTGTACTGTCCCCTCTCAGTGTTGTTGTATTGTACTGTCCCCTCTCAGTGTTGTTGTATTGTACTGTCCCCTCTCAGTGTTGTTGTATTGTACTGTCCCCTCTCAGTGTTGTTGTATTGTACTGTCCCCTCTCGATGTTGTTGCATTGTACTGTCCCCTCTTAGTGTTGTTGCATTGTTCTGTCCCCTCTCAGTGTTGTTGTATTGTACTGTCCCCTCTCAGTGTTGTTGTATTGTACTGTCCCCTCTCAGTGTTGTTGCATTGTGCTGTCCCCTCTCAGTGTTGTTGCATTGTACTGTCCCCTCTCTGTGTTGTTGCATTGTACTGTCCCCTCTCAGTGTTGTTGTATTGTACTGTCCCCTCTCAGTGTTGTTGCATTGTACTGTCCCCTCTCAGTTTTGCTGCATTGTACTGTCCCCTCTCAGTGTTGTTGTATTGTACTGGCCCCTCTCTATGTTGTATTTTACTGTCCCCTCTCAGTGTTGTTGCATTGTACTGTCCCCTCTCAGTGTTGTTGCATTGTACTGTCCCCTCTCACTGTTGTTGCATTGTACTGTCCCCTCTCGATGTTGTTGTATTGTACTGTCACCTCTGAGTGTTGTTGCATTGTACTGTCCCCTCTCAGTGTTGTTGCATTGTCCTGTCCCCTCTCTGTGTTGTTGCATTGTACTGTCCCCTCTCTGTGTTGTTGTATTGTACTGTCCCCTCTCAGTGTTGTATTGTACTGTCCCCTCTCAGTGTTGTTGTACTGTACTGGCCCCTCTCAGTGTTGTTGTACTGTACTGTCCCCTCTCAGTGTTGTTGCATTGTACTGTCCCCTCTTGGTGTTGTTGCATTGTACTGTCCCCTCTCAGTGTTGTTGTACTGTACTGTCCCCTCTCAGTGTTGTTGTATTGTACTGTCCCCTCTCAGTGTTGTTGTATTGTACTGTCCCCTCTCAGTGTTGTTGCATTGTACTGGCCCCTCTCAGTATTGCATTGTACTGTCCCCTCTCAGTGTTGTTGCATTGTACTGTCCCCTCTCAGTGTTGTTGTACTGTACTGTCCCCTCTCAGTGTTGTTGTATTGTCCTGTCCCCTCTCAGTGTTGTTGCATTGTCCTGTCCCCTCTCAGTGTTGTTGTATTGTACTGTCCCCTCTCTGTGTTGCTGCATTGTACTGTCCCCTCTCACTGTTGTTGTATTGTACTGTCCAAACTTAGTGTTGTTGCATTGTACTGTCCCCTCTCAGTGTTGTTGCATTGTACTGTCCCCTCTCTGTGTTGCTGCATTGTACTGTCCAAACTTAGTGTTGTTGCATTGTACTGTCCCCTCTCAGTGTTGTTGCATTGTACTGTCCCCTCTCTGTGTTGCTGCATTGTACTGTCCCCTCTCACTGTTGTTGCATTGTGCTGTCCCTCTCAGTGTTGTTGCATTGTACTGTCCAAACTTAGTGTTGTTGCATTGTACTGTCCCCTCTCAGTGTTGTATTGTACTGTCCCCTCTCACTGTTGTTGCATTGTACTGTCCCCTCTCAGTGTTGTTGTATTGTACTGTCCCCTCTCAGTGTTGTTGTATTGTACTGTCCCCTCTCAGTGTTGTTGTATTGTACTGTCCCCTCTCGATGTTGTTGCATTGTACTGTCCCCTCTCAGTTTTGCTGCATTGTACTGACCCCTCTCAGTGTTGTATTGTACTGTCCCCTCTCAGTGTTGTTGTATTGTACTGTCCCCTCTCAGTGTTGTATTGTACTGTCCCCTCTTAGTGTTGTTGCATTGTACTGTCCCCTCTCAGTGTTGTATTGTACTGTCCCCTCTCAGTGTTGTATTGTACTGTCCCCTCTCAGTGTTGTATTGTACTGTCCTCTCTCAGTGTTGTTGTATTGTACTGTCCCCTCTCAGTGTTGTTGTATTGTACTGTCCCCTCTCAGTGTTGTTGTATTGTACTGTCCCCTCTCGATGTTGTTGCATTGTACTGTCCCCTCTCAGTTTTGCTGCATTGTACTGACCCCTCTCAGTGTTGTATTGTACTGTCCCCTCTCAGTGTTGTTGTATTGTACTGTCCCCTCTCAGTGTTGTATTGTACTGTCCGCTCTTAGTGTTGTTGCATTGTACTGTCCCCTCTCAGTGTTGTATTGTACTGTCCCCTCTCAGTGTTGTATTGTACTGTCCCCTCTCAGTGTTGTATTGTACTGTCCTCTCTCAGTGTTGTTGTATTGTACTGTCCACTCTTAGTGTAGTTGCATTGTACTGTCCGCTCTCAGTGTTGTTGTATTGGACTGTCCCCTCTCAGTGTTGTTGCATTGTACTGGCACATCTCAGTGTTGTTGCATTGTTCTGTCCCCTCTCAGTGTTGTTGCATTGTACTGTCCCCTCTCAGTGATGTTGCATTGTACTATCCCCTCTCACTGTTGTTGTATTGTACTGTCCCCTCTCAGTGTTGTTGTATTGAACTATCCCCTCAGTGTTGCTGCATTGTACTGTCCCCTCTCAGTGTTGTTGCATTGTTCTGTCCCCTCTCAGTGTTGTTGCATTGTACTGTCCCCTCTCAGTGATGTTGCATTGTACTATCCCCTCTCAGTGTTGCTGCATTGTACTGTCCCCTCTCAGTGTTGTATTGTACTGTCCCCTCTTAGTGTTGTATTGTACTGTCCCCTCTCAGTGTTGTTGTATTGTACTGTCCCCTCTCGATGTTGTTGCATTGTACTGTCCCCTCTCAGTTTTGCTGCATTGTACTGTCCCCTCTCAGTGTTGTTGCATTGTACTGTCCCCTCTCAGTGTTGCTGCATTGTACCGTCCCCTCTCAGTGTTGTTGTATTGTACTGTCCCCTCTCAGTTTGTTGTATTGTACTGTCACGTCTCAGTGTTGCTGCATTGTACTGTCCCCTCTTAGTGTTGTTGTATTGTACTGTCCCCTCTCAGTGTTGTTGTATTGTACTGTCCCCTCTCAGTGTTGTTGTATTGTACTGTCCCCTCTGTGTTGTTGCATTGTACTGTCCCCTCTCGGTGTTGTTGTATTGTACTGTCCCCTCTCAGTGTTGTATTGTACTGTCCCCTCTTAGTGTTGTATTGTACTGTCCCCTCTCAGTGTTGTTGTATTGTACTGTCCCCTCTCGATGTTGTTGCATTGTACTGTCCCCTCTCAGTGTTGTTGTATTGTACTGTCCCCTCTCAGTTTTGCTGCATTGTACTGTCCCCTCTCAGTGTTGTTGTATTGTACTGTCCCCTCTCAGTGTTGTTGTATTGTACGGTCCCCTCTCAGTGTTGTATTGTACTGTCCCCTCTCAGTGTTGTTGTATTGTACTGTCCCCTATCAGTGTTGTTGCATTGTACTGTCCCCTCTCAGTTTTGCTGCATTGTACTGTCCCCTCTCAGTGTTGTATTGTACTGTCCCCTCTCAGTGTTGTTGCATTGTACTGTCCCCTCTCAGTTTTGCTGCATTGTACTGTCCCCTCTCAGTGTTGTTGTATTGTACTGTCCCCTCTCAGTGTTGTTGCATTGTACTGTCCCCTCTCAGTGTTGTTGCATTGTACTGTCCCCTCTCACTGTTGTTGCATTGTACTGTCCCCTCTCGATGTTGTTGTATTGTACTGTCACCTCTTAGTGTTGTTGCATTGTACTGTCCCCTCTCAGTGTTGTTGCATTGTCCTGTCCCCTCTCTGTGTTGTTGCATTGTACTGTCCCCTCTCTGTGTTGTTGTATTGGACTGTCCCCTCTCAGTGTTGTATTGTACTGTCCCCTCTTGGTGTTGTTGTCGTACTGTACTGGCCCCTCTCAGTGTTGTTGTATTGTACTGGCCCCTCTCAGTGTTGTTGTACTGTACTGGCCCCTCTCAGTGTTGTTGTACTGTACTGTCCCCTCTCAGTGTTGTTGCATTGTACTGTCCCCTCTTGGTGTTGTTGCATTGTACTGTCCCCTCTCAGTGTTGTTGTACTGTACTGTCCCCTCTCAGTGTTGTTGTATTGTACTGTCCCCTCTCAGTGTTGTTGTATTGTACTGTCCCCTCTCAGTGTTGTTGCATTGTACTGGCCCCTCTCAGTATTGCATTGTACTGTCCCCTCTCAGTGTTGTTGCATTGTACTGTCCCCTCTCAGTGTTGTTGTACTGTACTGTCCCCTCTCAGTGTTGTTGTATTGTACTGTCCCCTCTCGGTGTTGTTGCATTGTGCTGTCCCCTCTCAGTGTTGTTGTATTGTCCTGTCCCCTCTCAGTGTTGTTGCATTGTCCTGTCCCCTCTCAGTGTTGTTGTATTGTACTGTCCCCTCTCTGTGTTGCTGCATTGTACTGTCCCCTCTCACTGTTGTTGTATTGTACTGTCCAAACTTAGTGTTGTTGCATTGTACTGTCCCCTCTCAGTGTTGTTGCATTGTACTGTCCCCTCTCTGTGTTGCTGCATTGTACTGTCCAAACTTAGTGTTGTTGCATTGTACTGTCCCCTCTCAGTGTTGTTGCATTGTACTGTCCCCTCTCTGTGTTGCTGCATTGTACTGTCCAAACTTAGTGTTGTTGCATTGTACTGTCCCCTCTCAGTGTTGTTGCATTGTACTGTCCCCTCTCAGTGTTGTATTGTACTGTCCCCTCTCACTGTTGTTGCATTGTACTGTCCCCTCTCAGTGTTGTTGTATTGTACTGTCCCCTCTCAGTGTTGTTGTATTGTACTGTCCCCTCTCAGTGTTGTTGTATTGTACTGTCCCCTCTCAGTGTTGCATTGTACTGTCCCCTCTCAGTGTTGTTGCATTGTACTGTCCCCTCTCAGTTTTGCTGCATTGTACTGTCCCCTCTCTGTGTTGTTGTATTGTACTGTCCCCTCTCAGTGTTGTTGCATTGTACTGTCCCCTCTCAGTTTTGCTGCATTGTACTGTCCCCTCTCTGTGTTGTTGCATTGTACTGTCCCCTCTCAGTGTTGTTGTATTGTACTGTCCCCTCTCGATGTTGTTGCATTGTACTGTCCGCTCTCAGTGTTGTTGTATTGGACTGTCCCCTCTCAGTGTTGTTGCATTGTACTGGCACATCTCAGTGTTGTTGTATTGAACTATCCCCTCAGTGTTGCTGCATTGTGCTGTCCCCTCTCAGTGTTGTTGCATTGTACTGTCCCCTCTCAGTGTTGTTGCATTGTACTGTCCCCTCTCGATGTTGTTGCATTGTACTGTCCCCTCTCAGTGTTGTTGTATTGTACTGTCCCCTCTCACTGTTGTTGCATTGTGCTGTCCCTCTCAGTGTTGTTGCATTGTACTGTCCCCTCTCAGTGATGTTGTATTGTACTGTCCCCTCTCAGTGTTGTTGTA
Source organism: Chiloscyllium punctatum (assembly GCF_047496795.1). Classification (NCBI taxonomy): domain Eukaryota; kingdom Metazoa; phylum Chordata; class Chondrichthyes; order Orectolobiformes; family Hemiscylliidae; genus Chiloscyllium; species Chiloscyllium punctatum. The sequence goes on along the minus strand of NC_092764.1, from coordinate 4,036,941 downwards.
TTGTACTGTCCCCTCTCGATGTTGTTGCATTGTACTGTCCCCTCTCAGTGCTGTTGTATTGTACTGTCCCCTCTCAGTGATGTTGTATTGTACTGTCCCCTCTCAGTGTTGTTGTATTGTACTGTCCCCTCTCAGTGTTGTTGTATTGTACTGTCCCCTCTCAGTGTTGTATTGTACTGTCCCCTCTCAGTGTTGTTGTATTGTACTGTCCCCTCTCGATGTTGTTGCATTGTACTGTCCCCTCTCAGTGTTGTATTGTACTGTCCCCTCTTAGTGTTGTATTGTACTGTCCCCTCTCAGTGTTGTTGTATTGGACTGTCCCCTCTCAGTGTTGTTGCATTGTACTGTCCCCTCTCAGTGTTGTTGGATTGTACTGTCCCCTCTCAGTGTTGTTGTATTGTACTGTCCCCTCTCAGTGTTGTTGTATTGAACTATCCCCTCAGTGTTGCTGCATTGTACTGTCCCCTCTCAGTGTTGTTGCATTGTACTGTCCACTCTTAGTGTAGTTGCATTGTACTGTCCCCTCTCAGTGTTGTTGCATTGTTCTGTCCCCTCTCAGTGTTGTTGCATTGTACTGTCCCCTCTCAGTGATGTTGCATTGTACTAGCCCCTCTCAGTGTTGCTGCATTGTACCGTCCCCTCTCAGTGTTGTTGTATTGTACTGTCCCCTCTCAGTTTGTTGTATTGTACTGTCACGTCTCAGTGTTGCTGCATTGTACTGTCCCCTCTTAGTGTTGTTGTATTGTACTGTCCCCTCTCAGTGTTGTTGTATTGTACTGTCCCCTCTCAGTGTTGTTGTATTGTACTGTCCCCTCTGTGTTGTTGCATTGTACTGTCCCCTCTCGGTGTTGTTGTATTGTACTGACCCCTCTCTGTGTTGCTGCATTGTACTGTCCCCTCTCAGTTTTGCTGCATTGTACCGTCCCCTCTTAGTGTTGTTGCATTGTACTGTCCCCTCTCAGTGTTGCTGCATTGTACTGTCCCCTCTCAGTTTTGCTGCATTGTACCGTCCCCTCTCAGTGTTGTTGCATTGTACTGTCCCCTCTCAGTGTTGTTGTATTGTACTGTCCCCTCTTAGTGTTGTTGCATTGTACTGTCCCCTCTCAGTGTTGCTGCATTGTACTGTCCCCTCTCAGTTTTGCTGCATTGTACCGTCCCCTCTCAGTGCTGTTGCATTGTACTGTCCCCTCTCAGTGTTGTTGTATTGTACTGTCCCCTCTCAGTGTTGTTGTATTGTACTGTCCCCTCTCGATGTTGTTGCATTGTACTGTCCCCTCTCAGTGTTGTTGCATTGTCCTGTCCCCTCTCTGTGTTGTTGCATTGTACTGTCCCCTCTTGGTGTTGTTGCATTGTACTGTCCCCTCTTGGTGTTGTTGTATTGTACTGTCCCCTCTCAGGGTTGTTGTATTGTACTGTCCCCTCTCAGTGTTGTTGCATTGTACTGTCCCCTCTCAGTGTTGTTGCATTGTACAGTCCCCTCTCAGTGTTGTTGTATTGTACTGTCCCCTCTCAGTGTTGTTGCATTGTCCTGTCCCCTCTCTGTGTTGTTGCATTGTACTGTCCCCTCTTGGTGTTGTTGCATTGTACTGTCCCCTCTCAGTGTTGTATTGTACTGTCCCCTCTCTATGTTGCATTATCCTGTCCCCTCTCAGTGTTGTTGCATTGTACTGTCCCCTCTCAGTGTTGTATTGTACTGTCCCCTCTCTATGTTGTATTGTACTGTCCCCTCTCAGTGTTGTTGTATTGTACTGTCCCCTCTCAGTTTTGCTGCATTGTACCGTCCCCTCTCAGTGTTGCATTGTACTGTCCCCTCTTGGTGTTGTTGTATTGTACTGTCCCCTCTCTATGTTGTATTGTACTGTCCCCTCTCAGTGTTGTTGCATTGTACCGTCCCCTCTCAGTGTTGCATTGTACTGTCCCCTCTCACTGTTGTTGCATTGTGCTGTCCCCTCTCAGTGTTGTTGCATTGTACTGTCCCCTCTCTGTGTTGTTGCATTGTACCGTCCCCTCTCAATGTTGTTGCATTGTGCTGTCCCCTCTCAGTGTTGTTGCATTGTACTGTCCCCTCTCAGTGTTGTTGCATTGTACTGTCCCCTCTCACTGTTGTTGCATTGTACTGTCCCTTCTCAGTGTTGTATTGTACTGTCCCCTCTCAGTGTTGTTGTATTGTACTGTCCCCTCTCAGTGTTGTTGCATTGTACTGGCCCCTCTCAGTGTTGTTGCATTGTACTGGCACATCTCAGTGTTGTATTGTACTGTCCCCTCTCAGTGTTGTTGCATTGTACTGGCACATCTCAGTGTTGCATTGTACTGTCCCCTCTCAGTGTTGTTGCATTGTACTGGCCCCTCTCAGTGTTGTTGCATTGTACTGGCACATCTCAGTGTTGCATTGTACTGTCCCCTCTCACTGTTGTATTGTACTGTCCCCTCTGGGTGTTGTTGCATTGTACTGTCCCCTCTCAGTGTTGTTGCATTGTACTGTCCCCTCTCAGTGTTGTATTGTACTGTCCCCTCTCAGTGTTGTTGCATTGTACTGTCCCCTCTCAGTGTTGTTGCATTGTACTGGCCTCTCTCAGTGTTGTTGTATTGAACTATCCCCTCAGTGTTGCTGCATTGTACTGGCCCCTCTCTATCTTGTATTGTACTGTCCCCTCTCAGTGTTGTATTGTACTGTCCCCTCTCAGTGTTGTTGCATTGTACTGTCCCCTCTCGATGTTGTTGCATTGTACTGTCCACTCTTAGTGTAGTTGCATTGTACTGTCCCCTCTCAGTGTTGTTGCATTGTACTGTCCCCTCTCAGTGTTGTTGCATTGTTCTGTCCCCTCTCTGTGTTGCATTGTACTGTCCCTCTCAGTGATGTTGCATTGTACTAGCCCCTCTCAGTGTTGTTGCATTGTACCGTCCCCTCTCAGTGTTGTTGCATTGTACTGTCCCCTCTCAGTGTTGTTGTATTGTACTGTCCCCTCTCAGTGTTGTTGTATTGTACTGTCCCCTCTCAGTGTTGTTGTATTGTACAGTCCCCTCTCAGTGTTGTTGTATTGTACTGTCCCCTCTGTGTTGTTGCATTGTACTGTACCCTCTCAGTGTTGTTGTATTGTACTGTCCCCTCTCAGTGTTGTTGTATTGTACTGTCCCCTCTGTGTTGTTGCATTGTACCGTCCCCTCTCAGTGTTGTTGTATTGTACTGTCCCCTCTCAGTGTTGTTGTATTGTACTGTCCCCTCTTAGTGTTGTTGCATTGTACTGTCCCCTCTCAGTGTTGCTGCATTGTACTGTCCCCTCTCAGTGTTGTTGTATTGTACTGTCCCCTCTGTGTTGTTGCATTGTACTGTCCCCTCTCAGTGTTGTTGTATTGTACTGTCCCCTCTCAGTGTTGTTGTATTGTACTGTCCCCTCTGTGTTGTTGCATTGTACCGTCCCCTCTCAGTGTTGTTGTATTGTACTGCCCCCTCTTGGTGTTGTTGTATTGTACTGTCCCCTCTCAGTGTTGCATTGTCCTGTCCCCTCTCTGTGTTGTTGCATTGTACTGTCCCCTCTTGGTGTTGTTGTATTGTACTGTCCCCTCTCTATGTTGTATTGTACTGTCCCCTCTCAGTGTTGTTGCATTGTACAGTCCCCTCTCTATGTTGTATTGTACTGTCCCCTCTCAGTGTTGTTGTATTGTACTGTCCCCTCTCAGTGTTGTATTGTACTGTCCCCTCTCAGTGTTGTTGTATTGTACTGTCCCCTCTCTATGTTGTATTGTACTGTCCCCTCTCAGTGTTGTTGCATTGTACTGTCCCCTCTCAGTGTTGTTGTATTGTACAGTCCCCTCTCTATGTTGCATTGTACTGTCCCCTCTCAGTGTTGTTGTATTGTACTGTCCCCTCTCAGTTTTGCTGCATTGTACCGTCCCCTCTCAGTGTTGCATTGTACTGTCCCCTCTTGGTGTTGTTGTATTGTACTGTCCCCTCTCTATGTTGTATTGTACTGTCCCCTCTCAGTGTTGCATTGTACTGTCCCCTCTCTGTGTTGTTGTATTGTACTGTCCCCTCTCAGTGTTGTTGCATTGTACTGTCCCCTCTCAGTGTTGCATTGTACTGTCCCCTCTCTGTGTTGTTGTATTGTACTGTCCCCTCTCAGTGTTGTTGTATTGTACTGTCCCCTCTCTATGTTGTATTGTACTGTCCCCTCTCAGTGTTGTATTGTACTGTCCCCTCTCAGTGTTGTTGCATTGTACCGTCCCCTCTCAGTGTTGCATTGTACTGTCCCCTCTTGGTGTTGTTGCATTGTACAGTCCCCTCTCTATGTTGTATTGTACCGTCCCCTCTCAGTGTTGCATTGTACTGTCCCCTCTCTGTGTTGTTGTATTGTACAGTCCCCTCTCTATGTTGTATTGTACTGTCCCCTCTCAGTGTTGTTGTATTGTACTGTCCCCTCTCAGTGTTGTTGTATTGTACTGTCCCCTCTCAGTTTTGCTGCATTGTACCGTCCCCTCTCAGTGTTGCATTGTACTGTCCCCTCTCACTGTTGTTGTATTGTACCGTCCCCTCTCAGTGTTGTTGTATTGTACTGTCCCCTCTCAGTTTTGCTGCATTGTACCGTCCCCTCTCAGTGTTGCATTGTACTGTCCCCTCTCACTGTTGTTGCATTGTGCTGTCCCCTCTCAGTGTTGTTGCATTGTACTGTCCCCTCTCAGTGTTGTTGCATTGTGCTGTCCCCTCTCAGTGTTGTTGCATTGTACTGTCCCCTCTCTGTGTTGTTGCATTGTACCGTCCCCTCTCAATGTTGTTGCATTGTGCTGTCCCCTCTCAGTGTTGTTGCATTGTACTGTCCCCTCTCTGTGTTGTTGTATTGTACTGTCCCCTCTCAGTGTTGTTGTATTGTACTGTCCCCCCGCAGTGTTGTTGAATTGTACTGTCCCCTCTCAGTGTTGCTGCATTGTACTGTCCCCTCTCAGTGTTGTTGTATTGTACTGTCCCCTCTGTGTTGTTGCATTGTACCGTCCCCTCTCAGTGTTGCTGCATTGTACTGTCCCCTCTCAGTGTTGTTGTATTGTACTGTCCCCTCTGTGTTGTTGCATTGTACCGTCCCCTCTCAGTGTTGCTGCATTGTACTGTCCCCTCTCAGTGTTGTTGTATTGTACTGTCCCCTCTGTGTTGTTGCATTGTACTGTCCCCTCTCAGTGTTGTTGTATTGTACAGTCCCCTCTCAGTTTGTTGTATTGTACTGTCCCCTCTCAGTGTTGTTGTATTGTACTGTCCCCTCTCAGTGTTGCTGCATTGTACTGTCCCCTCTCAGTTTTGCTGCATTGTACTGTCCCCTCTCAGTGTTGTTGCATTGTACTGTCCCCTCTCAGTGTTGTTGTATTGTACAGTCCCCTCTCAGTTTGTTGTATTGTACTGTCCCCTCTCAGTGTTGTTGTATTGTACTGTCCCCTCTCAGTGTTGCTGCATTGTACTGTCCCCTCTCAGTTTTGCTGCATTGTACCGTCCCCTCTCAGTGTTGTTGCATTGTACTGTCCCCTCTCAGTGTTGTTGTATTGTACTGTCCCCTCTCAGTGTTGTTGTATTGTACTGTCCCCTCTCGATGTTGTTGCATTGTACTGTCCCCTCTCAGTGTTGTTGCATTGTCCTGTCCCCTCTCTGTGTTGTTGCATTGTACTGTCCCCTCTTGGTGTTGTTGTATTGTACTGTCCCCTCTCTATGTTGTATTGTACTGTCCCCTCTCTATGTTGTTGTATTGTACTGTCCCCTCTCTATGTTGTATTGTACTGTCCCCTCTCTATGTTGTTGTATTGTACTGTCCCCTCTTGGTGTTGTTGTATTGTACTGTCCCCTCTCTATGTTGTATTGTACTGTCCCCTCTCAGTGTTGTTGCATTGTACTGGCCCCTCTCAGTGTTGTTGTATTGTACTGTCCCCTCTCAGTGTTGTTGTATTGTACTGTCCCCTCTCAGTGTTGTTGTATTGTACTGTCCCCTCTCAGTGTTGTTGTATTGTACTGTCCCCTCTCAGTGTTGTTGCATTGTACTGTCCCCTCTCAGTTTTGCTGCATTGTACCGTCCCCTCTCAGTGTTGCATTGTACTGTCCCCTCTCACTGTTGTTGTATTGTACCGTCCCCTCTCAGTGTTGTTGTATTGTACTGTCCCCTCTCAGTTTTGCTGCATTGTACCGTCCCCTCTCAGTGTTGTTGCATTGTGCTGTCCCCTCTCAGTGTTGTTGCATTGTGCTGTCCCCTCTCAGTGTTGTTGCATTGTACTGTCCCCTCTCTGTGTTGTTGCATTGTACCGTCCCCTCTCAATGTTGTTGCATTGTGCTGTCCCCTCTCAGTGTTGTTGCATTGTACTGTCCCCTCTCTGTGTTGTTGTATTGTACTGTCCCGTCTCAGTGTTGTTGTCGTACTGTACTGTCCCCTCTTGGTGTTGTTGTATTGTACTGGCCCCTCTTGGTGTTGTTGTATTGTACTGTCCCCTCTCAGTGTTGTTGCATTGTACTGTCCCTTCTCAGTGTTGTATTGTACTGTCCCCTCTCAGTGTTGTTGCATTGTACTGGCCCCTCTCAGTGTTGTTGCATTGTACTGGCACATCTCAGTGTTGCATTGTACTGTCCCCTCTCACTGTTGTATTGTACTGTCCCCTATTGGTGTTGTTGCATTGTACTGTCCCCTCTCAGTGTTGTTGCATTGTACTGTCCCCTCTCAGTGTTGTTGCATTGTACTGTCCCCTCTCAGTGTTGTATTGTACTGTCCCCTCTCAGTGTTGTATTGTACTGTCCCCTCTCAGTGTTGTATTGTACTGTCCCCTCTCAGTGTTGTATTGTACTGTCCCCTCTCAGTGTTGTTGTATTGTACTGTCCCCTCTCAGTGTTGTATTGTACTGTCCCCTCTCAGTGTTGTTGTATTGAACTATCCCCTCAGTGTTGCTGCATTGTACTGGCCCCTCTCAGTGTTGTTGCATTGTACTGTCCCCTCTCAGTGTTGTTGTATTGAACTATCCCCTCAGTGTTGCTGCATTGTACTGTCCCCTCTCAGTGTTGTTGCATTGTACTGTCCCCTCTCAGTGTTGTTGCATTGTACTGTCCCCTCTCAGTGTTGTATTGTACTGTCCCCTCTCAGTGTTGTTGTATTGTACTGTCCCTCTCAGTGTTGTACTGTACTGTCCCCTCTCAGTGTTGTTGCATTGTACTGGCCTCTCTCAGTGTTGTTGTATTGAACTATCCCCTCAGTGTTGCTGCATTGTACTGGCCCCTCTCTATCTTGTATTGTACTGTCCCCTCTCAGTGTTGTTGTATTGTACTGTCCCCTCTCAGTGTTGTTGCATTGTACTGTCCCCTCTCGATGTTGTTGCATTGTACTGTCCACTCTTAGTGTAGTTGCATTGTACTGTCCCCTCTCAGTGTTGTTGCATTGTACTGTCCCCTCTCAGTGTTGTTGCATTGTTCTGTCCCCTCTCTGTGTTGCATTGTACTGTCCCTCTCAGTGATGTTGCATTGTACTTGCCCCTCTCAGTGTTGTTGCATTGTACCGTCCCCTCTCAGTGTTGTTGTATTGTACTGTCCCCTCTCAGTGTTGTTGCATTGTACTGTCCCCTCTCAGTGTTGTTGTATTGTACTGTCCCCTCTCAGTGTTGTTGTATTGTACTGTCCCCTCTGTGTTGTTGCATTGTACCGTCCCCTCTCAGTGTTATTGCATTGTACTGTCCCCTCTCACTGTTGTTGGATTGTACTGTCCCCTCTCAGTTTGTTGTATTGTACTGTCCCCTCTCAGTTTGTTGTATTGTACTGTCCCCTCTCAGTGTTGTTGTATTGTACTGTCCCCTCTTAGTGTTGTTGCATTGTACTGTCCCCTCTCAGGGTTGTTGTATTGTACTGTCCCCTCTCAGTGTTGTTGTATTGTACTGTCCCCTCTGTGTTGTTGCATTGTACTGTCCCCTCTCAGTGTTGTTGCATTGTACCGTCCCCTCTCAGTGTTGTTGTATTGTACTGTCCCCTCTCAGTGTTGTTGCATTGTACTGTCCCCTCTCAGTGTTGTTGCATTGTACTGACCCCTCTCTGTGTTGCTGCATTGTACTGTCCCCTCTCAGTTTTGCTGCATTGTACCGTCCCCTCTCAGTTTTGCTGCATTGTACTGTCCCCTCTCAGTGTTGTTGCATTGTACTGTCCACTCTTAGTGTAGTTGCATTGTACTGTCCCCTCTCAGTGTTGTTGCATTGTACTGTCCCCTCTCTGTGTTGTTGCATTGTACCGTCCCCTCTCAATGTTGTTGCATTGTGCTGTCCCCTCTCAGTGTTGTTGCATTGTACTGTCCCCTCTCTGTGTTGTTGTATTGTACTGTCCCGTCTCAGTGTTGTTGTCGTACTGTACTGTCCCCTCTTGGTGTTGTTGTATTGTACTGGCCCCTCTTGGTGTTGTTGTATTGTACTGTCCCCTCTCAGTGTTGTTGCATTGTACTGTCCCTTCTCAGTGTTGTATTGTACTGTCCCCTCTCAGTGTTGTTGCATTGTACTGGCCCCTCTCAGTGTTGTTGCATTGTACTGGCACATCTCAGTGTTGCATTGTACTGTCCCCTCTCACTGTTGTATTGTACTGTCCCCTATTGGTGTTGTTGCATTGTACTGTCCCCTCTCAGTGTTGTTGCATTGTACTGTCCCCTCTCAGTGTTGTTGCATTGTACTGTCCCCTCTCAGTGTTGTATTGTACTGTCCCCTCTCAGTGTTGTATTGTACTGTCCCCTCTCAGTGTTGTATTGTACTGTCCCCTCTCAGTGTTGTATTGTACTGTCCCCTCTCAGTGTTGTTGTATTGAACTATCCCCTCAGTGTTGCTGCATTGTACTGGCCCCTCTCAGTGTTGTTGCATTGTACTGTCCCCTCTCAGTGTTGTTGTATTGAACTATCCCCTCAGTGTTGCTGCATTGTACTGTCCCCTCTCAGTGTTGTTGCATTGTACTGTCCCCTCTCAGTGTTGTATTGTACTGTCCCCTCTCAGTGTTGTATTGTACTGTCCCCTCTCAGTGTTGTTGCATTGTACTGGCCTCTCTCAGTGTTGTTGTATTGAACTATCCCCTCAGTGTTGCTGCATTGTACTGGCCCCTCTCTATCTTGTATTGTACTGTCCCCTCTCAGTGTTGTTGTATTGTACTGTCCCCTCTCAGTGTTGTTGCATTGTACTGTCCCCTCTCGATGTTGTTGCATTGTACTGTCCACTCTTAGTGTAGTTGCATTGTACTGTCCCCTCTCAGTGTTGTTGCATTGTACTGTCCCCTCTCAGTGTTGTTGCATTGTTCTGTCCCCTCTCTGTGTTGCATTGTACTGTCCCTCTCAGTGATGTTGCATTGTACTTGCCCCTCTCAGTGTTGTTGCATTGTACCGTCCCCTCTCAGTGTTGTTGTATTGTACTGTCCCCTCTCAGTGTTGTTGCATTGTACTGTCCCCTCTCAGTGTTGTTGTATTGTACTGTCCCCTCTCAGTGTTGTTGTATTGTACTGTCCCCTCTGTGTTGTTGCATTGTACCGTCCCCTCTCAGTGTTATTGCATTGTACTGTCCCCTCTCACTGTTGTTGGATTGTACTGTCCCCTCTCAGTTTGTTGTATTGTACTGTCCCCTCTCAGTGTTGTTGTATTGTACTGTCCCCTCTTAGTGTTGTTGCATTGTACTGTCCCCTCTCAGGGTTGTTGTATTGTACTGTCCCCTCTCAGTGTTGTTGTATTGTACTGTCCCCTCTGTGTTGTTGCATTGTACTGTCCCCTCTCAGTGTTGTTGCATTGTACCGTCCCCTCTCAGTGTTGTTGTATTGTACTGTCCCCTCTCAGTGTTGTTGCATTGTACTGTCCCCTCTCAGTGTTGTTGCATTGTACTGACCCCTCTCTGTGTTGCTGCATTGTACTGTCCCCTCTCAGTTTTGCTGCATTGTACCGTCCCCTCTCAGTTTTGCTGCATTGTACTGTCCCCTCTCAGTGTTGTTGCATTGTACTGTCCACTCTTAGTGTAGTTGCATTGTACTGTCCCCTCTCACTGTTGTTGTATTGTACTGTCCCCTCTCGATGTTGTTGCATTGTACTGTCCCCTCTTAGTGTTGTTGCATTGTACTGTCCCCTCTCTGTGTTGTATTGTACTGTCCCCTCTCAGTGTTGTTGCATTGTACTGTCCCCTCTCAGTTTTGCTGCATTGTACCGTCCCCTCTCAGTGTTGTTGCATTGTCCTGTCCCCTCTCTGTGTTGTTGCATTGTACTGTCCCCTCTCAGTGTTGTTGCATTGTACTGTCCCCTCTCGATGTTGTTGCATTGTACTGTCCCCTCTCAGTGTTGTTGCATTGTCCTGTCCCCTCTCTGTGTTGTTGCATTGTACTGTCCCCTCTCAGTGTTGTTGCATTGTACTGTCCCCTCTGTATGTTGTATTGTACTGTCCCCTCTCAGTGTTGTTGCATTGTACTGTCCCCTCTCGATGTTGTTGCATTGTACTGTCCCCTCTCAGTGTTGTTGTATTGTACTGTCCCCTCTCTGTGTTGTTGTATTGTACTGTCCCCTCTCGATGTTGTTGCATTGTACTGTCCCCTCTCAGTGTTGTTGCATTGTCCTGTCCCCTCTCTGTGTTGTTGCATTGTACTGTCCCCTCTCAGTGTTGTTGCATTGTACTGTCCCCTCTCTATGTTGTATTGTACTGTCCCCTCTCAGTGTTGTTGCATTGTACTGTCCCCTCTCTATGTTGTATTGTACTGTCCCCTCTCAGTGTTGTTGTATTGTACTGTCCCCTCTCAGTGTTGTTGTATTGTACTGTCCCCTCTCAGTGTTGTTGTATTGTACTGTCCCCTCTCAGTGTTGTTGTATTGTACTGTCCCCTCTCGATGTTGTTGCATTGTACTGTCCCCTCTTAGTGTTGTTGCATTGTTCTGTCCCCTCTCAGTGTTGTTGTATTGTACTGTCCCCTCTCAGTGTTGTTGTATTGTACTGTCCCCTCTCAGTGTTGTTGCATTGTGCTGTCCCCTCTCAGTGTTGTTGCATTGTACTGTCCCCTCTCTGTGTTGTTGCATTGTACTGTCCCCTCTCAGTGTTGTTGTATTGTACTGTCCCCTCTCAGTGTTGTTGCATTGTACTGTCCCCTCTCAGTTTTGCTGCATTGTACTGTCCCCTCTCAGTGTTGTTGTATTGTACTGGCCCCTCTCTATGTTGTATTTTACTGTCCCCTCTCAGTGTTGTTGCATTGTACTGTCCCCTCTCAGTGTTGTTGCATTGTACTGTCCCCTCTCACTGTTGTTGCATTGTACTGTCCCCTCTCGATGTTGTTGTATTGTACTGTCACCTCTGAGTGTTGTTGCATTGTACTGTCCCCTCTCAGTGTTGTTGCATTGTCCTGTCCCCTCTCTGTGTTGTTGCATTGTACTGTCCCCTCTCTGTGTTGTTGTATTGTACTGTCCCCTCTCAGTGTTGTATTGTACTGTCCCCTCTCAGTGTTGTTGTACTGTACTGGCCCCTCTCAGTGTTGTTGTACTGTACTGTCCCCTCTCAGTGTTGTTGCATTGTACTGTCCCCTCTTGGTGTTGTTGCATTGTACTGTCCCCTCTCAGTGTTGTTGTACTGTACTGTCCCCTCTCAGTGTTGTTGTATTGTACTGTCCCCTCTCAGTGTTGTTGTATTGTACTGTCCCCTCTCAGTGTTGTTGCATTGTACTGGCCCCTCTCAGTATTGCATTGTACTGTCCCCTCTCAGTGTTGTTGCATTGTACTGTCCCCTCTCAGTGTTGTTGTACTGTACTGTCCCCTCTCAGTGTTGTTGTATTGTCCTGTCCCCTCTCAGTGTTGTTGCATTGTCCTGTCCCCTCTCAGTGTTGTTGTATTGTACTGTCCCCTCTCTGTGTTGCTGCATTGTACTGTCCCCTCTCACTGTTGTTGTATTGTACTGTCCAAACTTAGTGTTGTTGCATTGTACTGTCCCCTCTCAGTGTTGTTGCATTGTACTGTCCCCTCTCTGTGTTGCTGCATTGTACTGTCCAAACTTAGTGTTGTTGCATTGTACTGTCCCCTCTCAGTGTTGTTGCATTGTACTGTCCCCTCTCTGTGTTGCTGCATTGTACTGTCCCCTCTCACTGTTGTTGCATTGTGCTGTCCCTCTCAGTGTTGTTGCATTGTACTGTCCAAACTTAGTGTTGTTGCATTGTACTGTCCCCTCTCAGTGTTGTATTGTACTGTCCCCTCTCACTGTTGTTGCATTGTACTGTCCCCTCTCAGTGTTGTTGTATTGTACTGTCCCCTCTCAGTGTTGTTGTATTGTACTGTCCCCTCTCAGTGTTGTTGTATTGTACTGTCCCCTCTCGATGTTGTTGCATTGTACTGTCCCCTCTCAGTTTTGCTGCATTGTACTGACCCCTCTCAGTGTTGTATTGTACTGTCCCCTCTCAGTGTTGTTGTATTGTACTGTCCCCTCTCAGTGTTGTATTGTACTGTCCCCTCTTAGTGTTGTATTGTACTGTCCCCTCTCAGTGTTGTATTGTACTGTCCTCTCTCAGTGTTGTTGTATTGTACTGTCCACTCTTAGTGTAGTTGCATTGTACTGTCCGCTCTCAGTGTTGTTGTATTGGACTGTCCCCTCTCAGTGTTGTTGCATTGTACTGGCACATCTCAGTGTTGTTGCATTGTTCTGTCCCCTCTCAGTGTTGTTGCATTGTACTGTCCCCTCTCAGTGATGTTGCATTGTACTATCCCCTCTCACTGTTGTTGTATTGTACTGTCCCCTCTCAGTGTTGTTGTATTGAACTATCCCCTCAGTGTTGCTGCATTGTACTGTCCCCTCTCAGTGTTGTTGCATTGTTCTGTCCCCTCTCAGTGTTGTTGCATTGTACTGTCCCCTCTCAGTGATGTTGCATTGTACTATCCCCTCTCAGTGTTGCTGCATTGTACTGTCCCCTCTCAGTGTTGTATTGTACTGTCCCCTCTTAGTGTTGTATTGTACTGTCCCCTCTCAGTGTTGTTGTATTGTACTGTCCCCTCTCGATGTTGTTGCATTGTACTGTCCCCTCTCAGTTTTGCTGCATTGTACTGTCCCCTCTCAGTGTTGTTGCATTGTACTGTCCCCTCTCAGTGTTGCTGCATTGTACCGTCCCCTCTCAGTGTTGTTGTATTGTACTGTCCCCTCTCAGTTTGTTGTATTGTACTGTCACGTCTCAGTGTTGCTGCATTGTACTGTCCCCTCTTAGTGTTGTTGTATTGTACTGTCCCCTCTCAGTGTTGTTGTATTGTACTGTCCCCTCTCAGTGTTGTTGTATTGTACTGTCCCCTCTGTGTTGTTGCATTGTACTGTCCCCTCTCGGTGTTGTTGTATTGTACTGTCCCCTCTCAGTGTTGTATTGTACTGTCCCCTCTTAGTGTTGTATTGTACTGTCCCCTCTCAGTGTTGTTGTATTGTACTGTCCCCTCTCGATGTTGTTGCATTGTACTGTCCCCTCTCAGTGTTGTTGTATTGTACTGTCCCCTCTCAGTTTTGCTGCATTGTACTGTCCCCTCTCAGTGTTGTTGTATTGTACTGTCCCCTCTCAGTGTTGTTGTATTGTACGGTCCCCTCTCAGTGTTGTATTGTACTGTCCCCTCTCAGTGTTGTTGTATTGTACTGTCCCCTATCAGTGTTGTTGCATTGTACTGTCCCCTCTCAGTTTTGCTGCATTGTACTGTCCCCTCTCAGTGTTGTATTGTACTGTCCCCTCTCAGTGTTGTTGCATTGTACTGTCCCCTCTCAGTTTTGCTGCATTGTACTGTCCCCTCTCAGTGTTGTTGTATTGTACTGTCCCCTCTCAGTGTTGTTGCATTGTACTGTCCCCTCTCAGTGTTGTTGCATTGTACTGTCCCCTCTCACTGTTGTTGCATTGTACTGTCCCCTCTCGATGTTGTTGTATTGTACTGTCACCTCTTAGTGTTGTTGCATTGTACTGTCCCCTCTCAGTGTTGTTGCATTGTCCTGTCCCCTCTCTGTGTTGTTGCATTGTACTGTCCCCTCTCTGTGTTGTTGTATTGGACTGTCCCCTCTCAGTGTTGTATTGTACTGTCCCCTCTTGGTGTTGTTGTCGTACTGTACTGGCCCCTCTCAGTGTTGTTGTATTGTACTGGCCCCTCTCAGTGTTGTTGTACTGTACTGGCCCCTCTCAGTGTTGTTGTACTGTACTGTCCCCTCTCAGTGTTGTTGCATTGTACTGTCCCCTCTTGGTGTTGTTGCATTGTACTGTCCCCTCTCAGTGTTGTTGTACTGTACTGTCCCCTCTCAGTGTTGTTGTATTGTACTGTCCCCTCTCAGTGTTGTTGTATTGTACTGTCCCCTCTCAGTGTTGTTGCATTGTACTGGCCCCTCTCAGTATTGCATTGTACTGTCCCCTCTCAGTGTTGTTGCATTGTACTGTCCCCTCTCAGTGTTGTTGTACTGTACTGTCCCCTCTCAGTGTTGTTGTATTGTACTGTCCCCTCTCGGTGTTGTTGCATTGTGCTGTCCCCTCTCAGTGTTGTTGTATTGTCCTGTCCCCTCTCAGTGTTGTTGCATTGTCCTGTCCCCTCTCAGTGTTGTTGTATTGTACTGTCCCCTCTCTGTGTTGCTGCATTGTACTGTCCCCTCTCACTGTTGTTGTATTGTACTGTCCAAACTTAGTGTTGTTGCATTGTACTGTCCCCTCTCAGTGTTGTTGCATTGTACTGTCCCCTCTCTGTGTTGCTGCATTGTACTGTCCAAACTTAGTGTTGTTGCATTGTACTGTCCCCTCTCAGTGTTGTTGCATTGTACTGTCCCCTCTCTGTGTTGCTGCATTGTACTGTCCAAACTTAGTGTTGTTGCATTGTACTGTCCCCTCTCAGTGTTGTTGCATTGTACTGTCCCCTCTCAGTGTTGTATTGTACTGTCCCCTCTCACTGTTGTTGCATTGTACTGTCCCCTCTCAGTGTTGTTGTATTGTACTGTCCCCTCTCGATGTTGTTGCATTGTACTATCCCCTCTCAGTGTTGTTGTATTGTACTGTCCCCTCTCAGTGTTGTTGTATTGTACTGTCCCCTCTCAGTGTTGTTGTATTGTACTGTCCCCTCTCAGTGTTGCATTGTACTGTCCCCTCTCAGTGTTGTTGCATTGTACTGTCCCCTCTCAGTTTTGCTGCATTGTACTGTCCCCTCTCTGTGTTGTTGTATTGTACTGTCCCCTCTCAGTGTTGTTGCATTGTACTGTCCCCTCTCAGTTTTGCTGCATTGTACTGTCCCCTCTCTGTGTTGTTGCATTGTACTGTCCCCTCTCAGTGTTGTTGCATTGTACTGTCCGCTCTCAGTGTTGTTGTATTGGACTGTCCCCTCTCAGTGTTGTTGCATTGTACTGGCACATCTCAGTGTTGTTGTATTGAACTATCCCCTCAGTGTTGCTGCATTGTACTGTCCCCTCTCAGTGTTGTTGCATTGTACTGTCCCCTCTCAGTGTTGTTGCATTGTTCTGTCCCCTCTCAGTGTTGTTGCATTGTACTGTCCGCTCTCAGTGTTGTTGTATTGGACTGTCCCCTCTCAGTGTTGTTGCATTGTTCTGTCCCCTCTCAGTGTTGTTGCATTGTACTGTCCCCTCTCAGTGATGTTGCATTGTACTATCCCCTCTCAGTGTTGTATTGTACTGTCCTCTCTCAGTGTTGTTGTATTGAACTATCCCTTCAGTGTTGTTGTATTGTACTGTCCCCTCTCAGTTTGTTGTATTGTACTGTCACGTCTCAGTGTTGCTGCATTGTACTGTCCCCTCTTAGTGTTGTTGTATTGTACTGTCCCCTCTCAGTGTTGTTGTATTGTACTGTCCCCTCTCAGTGTTGTTGTATTGTACTGTCCCCTCTGTGTTGTTGCATTGTACTGTCCCCTCTCGGTGTTGTTGTATTGTACTGTCCCCTCTCAGTGTTGTATTGTACTGTCCCCTCTTAGTGTTGTATTGTACTGTCCCCTCTCGGTGTTGTTGTATTGTACTGTCCCCTCTCAGTGTTGTTGCATTGTACTGTCCCCTCTCAGTGTTGTATTGTACTGTCCCCTCTCAGTTTTGCTGCATTGTACTGTCCCCTCTCTGTGTTGTTGCATTGTACTGTCCCCTCTCAGTGTTGCTCCATTGTACTGTCCGCTCTCAGTGTTGTTGCATTGTACTGGCACATCTCAGTGTTGTTGTATTGAACTATCCCCTCAGTGTTGCTGCATTGTACTGTCCCCTCTCAGTGTTGTTGCATTGTACTGTCCCCTCTCAGTGTTGTTGCATTGTTCTGTCCCCTCTCAGTGTTGTTGCATTGTACTGTCCCCTCTCAGTGTTGTTGTATTGTACTGTCCCCTATCAGTGATGTTGCATTGTACTATCCCCTCTCAGTGTTGTATTGTACTGTCCTCTCTCAGTGTTGTTGTATTGAACTATCCCCTCAGTTTTGTTGTATTGTACTGTCCACTCTTAGTGTAGTTGCATTGTACTGTCCCCTCTCAGTGTTGTTGCATTGTTCTGTCCCCTCTCAGTGTTGTTGCATTGTACTGGCCCCTCTCAGTGATGTTGCATTGTACTATCCCCTCTCAGTGTTGCTGCATTGTACCGTCCCCTCTCAGTGTTGTTGTATTGTACTGTCCCCTCTCAGTTTGTTGTATTGTACTGTCACGTCTCAGTGTTGCTGCATTGTACTGTCCCCTCTTAGTGTTGTTGCATTGTACTGTCCCCTCTCAGTGTTGTTGTATTGTACTGTCCCCTCTTAGTGTTGTTGTATTGTACTGTCCCCTCTCAGTGTTGTTGTATTGTACTGTCCCCTCTCAGTGTTGTTGTATTGTACTGTCCCCTCTTAGTGTTGTTGTATTGTACTGTCCCCTCTCAGTGTTGTTGCATTGTACTGTCCCCTCTCAGTGTTGCTGCATTGTACTGTCCCCTCTCAGTTTTGCTGCATTGTACCGTCCCCTCTCGGTGTTGTTGCATTGTACTGTCCCCTCTCAGTGTTGTTGTATTGTACTGTCCCCTCTTAGTGTTGTTGCATTGTACTGTCCCCTCTCAGTGTTGCTGCATTGTACTGTCCCCTCTCAGTTTTGCTGCATTGTACTGTCCCCTCTCAGTGTTGTATTGTACTGTCCCCTCTCACTGTTGTTGCATTGTACTGTCCCCTCTCAGTTTTGCTGCATTGTACTGTCCCCTCTCAGTGTTGTTGTATTGTACCGTCCCCTCTCAGTGTTGTTGCATTGTACTGTCCCCTCTCAGTGTTGTTGTATTGTACTGTCCCCTCTCAGTGTTGTTGTATTGTACTGTCCCCTCTCGATGTTGTTGCATTGTACTGTCCCCTCTCTGTGTTGCTGCATTGTACTGTCCCCTCTCAGTGTTGTTGTATTGTACTGTCCCCTCTCAGTGTTGTTGCATTGTCCTGTCCCCTCTCAGTGTTGTTGTATTGTACTGTCCCCTCTCAGGGTTGTTGTATTGTACTGTCCCCTCTCAGTGTTGTTGCATTGTACTGTCCCCTCTCAGTGTTGTTGCATTGTACAGTCCCCTCTCTATGTTGTATTGTACTGTCCCCTCTCAGTGTTGTTGTATTGTACTGTCCCCTCTCAGTGTTGTTGCATTGTACAGTCCCCTCTCTATGTTGTATTGTACTGTCCCCTCTCAGTGTTGTTGTATTGTACTGTCCCCTCTCAGTGTTGTTGCATTGTACAGTCCCCTCTCTATGTTGTATTGTACTGTCCCCTCTCAGTGTTGTTGTATTGTACCGTCCCCTCTCAGTGTTGCATTGTACTGTCCCCTCTCAGTGTTGTTGTATTGTACTGTCCCCTCTCAGTGTTGTTGCATTGTCCTGTCCCCTCTCAGTGTTGTTGTATTGTACTGTCCCCTCTCAGGGTTGTTGTATTGTACTGTCCCCTCTCAGTGTTGTTGCATTGTACTGTCCCCTCTCAGTGTTGTTGCATTGTACAGTCCCCTCTCTATGTTGTATTGTACTGTCCCCTCTCAGTGTTGTTGTATTGTACTGTCCCCTCTCAGTGTTGTTGTATTGTACCGTCCCCTCTCAGTGTTGCATTGTACTGTCCCCTCTCAGTGTTGTTGGATTGTACTGTCCCCTCTCAGTGTTGTATTGTACTGTCCCCTCTCAGTGTTGCATTGTACTGTCCCCTCTCAGTGTTGTTGTATTGTACAGTCCCCTCTCTATGTTGTATTGTACTGTCCCCTCTCAGTTTTGCTGCATTGTACCGTCCCCTCTCAGTGTTGCATTGTACTGTCCCCTCTCACTGTTGTTGCATTGTGCTGTCCCCTCTCAGTGTTGTTGCATTGTACTGTCCCCTCTCAGTGTTGTTGCATTGTGCTGTCCCCTCTCAGTGTTGTTGCATTGTACTGTCCCCTCTCTGTGTTGTTGCATTGTACCGTCCCCTCTCAATGTTGTTGCATTGTACTGTCCCCTCTCTGTGTTGTTGCATTGTACTGTCCCCTCTCAATGTTGTTGCATTGTGCTGTCCCCTCTCAGTGTTGTTGCATTGTACTGTCCCCTCTCAGTGTTGTTGTACTGTACTGTCCCCTCTCGATGTTGTTGTATTGTACTGTCCCCTCTCAGTGTTGTTGCATTGTGCTGTCCCCTCTCAGTGTTGTTGCATTGTACTGTCCCCTCTCTGTGTTGTTGCATTGTACCGTCCCCTCTCAATGTTGTTGCATTGTACTGTCCCCTCTCTGTGTTGTTGCATTGTACTGTCCCCTCTCAATGTTGTTGCATTGTGCTGTCCCCTCTCAGTGTTGTTGCATTGTACTGTCCCCTCTCTGTGTTGTTGTATTGTACTGTCCCCTCTCAGTGTTGTTGTATTGTACTGTCCCGTCTCAGTGTTGTTGTCGTACTGTACTGTCCCCTCTTGGTGTTGTTGTATTGTACTGGCCCCTCTTGGTGTTGTTGTATTGTACTGTCCCCTCTCACTGTTGTTGCATTGTACTGTCCCTTCTCAGTGTTGTATTGTACTGTCCCCTCTCAGTGTTGTTGCATTGTACTGGCCCCTCTCAGTGTTGTTGCATTGTACTGGCACATCTCAGTGTTGCATTGTACTGTCCCCTCTCAGTGTTGTTGCATTGTACTGGCCCCTCTCAGTGTTGTTGCATTGTACTGTCCCCTCTCACTGTTGCATTGTACTGTCCCCTCTCAGTGTTGTATTGTACTGGCACATCTCAGTGTTGTTGCATTGTACTGTCCCCTCTCACTGTTGCATTGTACTGTCCCCTCTCAGTGTTGTATTGTACTGTCCCCTCTCAGTGTTGTTGTATTGTACTGTCCCCTCTCAGTGTTGTTGTACTGTACTGTCCCCTCTCAGTGTTGTTGTATTGTACTGTCCCCTCTCAGTGTTGTTGTATTGTACTGTCCCCTCTCAGTGTTGTTGCATTGTACTGGCCCCTCTCAGTATTGCATTGTACTGTCCCCTCTCAGTGTTGTTGCATTGTACTGTCCCCTCTCAGTGTTGTTGTACTGTACTGTCCCCTCTCAGTGTTGTTGTATTGTACTGTCCCCTCTCGGTGTTGTTGCATTGTGCTGTCCCCTCTCAGTGTTGTTGTATTGTCCTGTCCCCTCTCAGTGTTGTTGCATTGTCCTGTCCCCTCTCAGTGTTGTTGTATTGTACTGTCCCCTCTCTGTGTTGCTGCATTGTACTGTCCCCTCTCACTGTTGTTGTATTGTACTGTCCAAACTTAGTGTTGTTGCATTGTACTGTCCCCTCTCAGTGTTGTTGCATTGTACTGTCCCCTCTCTGTGTTGCTGCATTGTACTGTCCAAACTTAGTGTTGTTGCATTGTACTGTCCCCTCTCAGTGTTGTTGCATTGTACTGTCCCCTCTCTGTGTTGCTGCATTGTACTGTCCAAACTTAGTGTTGTTGCATTGTACTGTCCCCTCTCAGTGTTGTTGCATTGTACTGTCCCCTCTCAGTGTTGTATTGTACTGTCCCCTCTCACTGTTGTTGCATTGTACTGTCCCCTCTCAGTGTTGTTGTATTGTACTGTCCCCTCTCGATGTTGTTGCATTGTACTATCCCCTCTCAGTGTTGTTGTATTGTACTGTCCCCTCTCAGTGTTGTTGTATTGTACTGTCCCCTCTCAGTGTTGTTGTATTGTACTGTCCCCTCTCAGTGTTGCATTGTACTGTCCCCTCTCAGTGTTGTTGCATTGTACTGTCCCCTCTCAGTTTTGCTGCATTGTACTGTCCCCTCTCTGTGTTGTTGTATTGTACTGTCCCCTCTCAGTGTTGTTGCATTGTACTGTCCCCTCTCAGTTTTGCTGCATTGTACTGTCCCCTCTCTGTGTTGTTGCATTGTACTGTCCCCTCTCAGTGTTGTTGCATTGTACTGTCCGCTCTCAGTGTTGTTGTATTGGACTGTCCCCTCTCAGTGTTGTTGCATTGTACTGGCACATCTCAGTGTTGTTGTATTGAACTATCCCCTCAGTGTTGCTGCATTGTACTGTCCCCTCTCAGTGTTGTTGCATTGTACTGTCCCCTCTCAGTGTTGTTGCATTGTTCTGTCCCCTCTCAGTGTTGTTGCATTGTACTGTCCGCTCTCAGTGTTGTTGTATTGGACTGTCCCCTCTCAGTGTTGTTGCATTGTTCTGTCCCCTCTCAGTGTTGTTGCATTGTACTGTCCCCTCTCAGTGATGTTGCATTGTACTATCCCCTCTCAGTGTTGTATTGTACTGTCCTCTCTCAGTGTTGTTGTATTGAACTATCCCTTCAGTGTTGTTGTATTGTACTGTCCCCTCTCAGTTTGTTGTATTGTACTGTCACGTCTCAGTGTTGCTGCATTGTACTGTCCCCTCTTAGTGTTGTTGTATTGTACTGTCCCCTCTCAGTGTTGTTGTATTGTACTGTCCCCTCTCAGTGTTGTTGTATTGTACTGTCCCCTCTGTGTTGTTGCATTGTACTGTCCCCTCTCGGTGTTGTTGTATTGTACTGTCCCCTCTCAGTGTTGTATTGTACTGTCCCCTCTTAGTGTTGTATTGTACTGTCCCCTCTCGGTGTTGTTGTATTGTACTGTCCCCTCTCAGTGTTGTTGCATTGTACTGTCCCCTCTCAGTGTTGTATTGTACTGTCCCCTCTCAGTTTTGCTGCATTGTACTGTCCCCTCTCTGTGTTGTTGCATTGTACTGTCCCCTCTCAGTGTTGCTCCATTGTACTGTCCGCTCTCAGTGTTGTTGCATTGTACTGGCACATCTCAGTGTTGTTGTATTGAACTATCCCCTCAGTGTTGCTGCATTGTACTGTCCCCTCTCAGTGTTGTTGCATTGTACTGTCCCCTCTCAGTGTTGTTGCATTGTTCTGTCCCCTCTCAGTGTTGTTGCATTGTACTGTCCCCTCTCAGTGTTGTTGTATTGTACTGTCCCCTATCAGTGATGTTGCATTGTACTATCCCCTCTCAGTGTTGTATTGTACTGTCCTCTCTCAGTGTTGTTGTATTGAACTATCCCCTCAGTTTTGTTGTATTGTACTGTCCACTCTTAGTGTAGTTGCATTGTACTGTCCCCTCTCAGTGTTGTTGCATTGTTCTGTCCCCTCTCAGTGTTGTTGCATTGTACTGGCCCCTCTCAGTGATGTTGCATTGTACTATCCCCTCTCAGTGTTGCTGCATTGTACCGTCCCCTCTCAGTGTTGTTGTATTGTACTGTCCCCTCTCAGTTTGTTGTATTGTACTGTCACGTCTCAGTGTTGCTGCATTGTACTGTCCCCTCTTAGTGTTGTTGCATTGTACTGTCCCCTCTCAGTGTTGTTGTATTGTACTGTCCCCTCTTAGTGTTGTTGTATTGTACTGTCCCCTCTCAGTGTTGTTGTATTGTACTGTCCCCTCTCAGTGTTGTTGTATTGTACTGTCCCCTCTTAGTGTTGTTGTATTGTACTGTCCCCTCTCAGTGTTGTTGCATTGTACTGTCCCCTCTCAGTGTTGCTGCATTGTACTGTCCCCTCTCAGTTTTGCTGCATTGTACCGTCCCCTCTCGGTGTTGTTGCATTGTACTGTCCCCTCTCAGTGTTGTTGTATTGTACTGTCCCCTCTTAGTGTTGTTGCATTGTACTGTCCCCTCTCAGTGTTGCTGCATTGTACTGTCCCCTCTCAGTTTTGCTGCATTGTACTGTCCCCTCTCAGTGTTGTATTGTACTGTCCCCTCTCACTGTTGTTGCATTGTACTGTCCCCTCTCAGTTTTGCTGCATTGTACTGTCCCCTCTCAGTGTTGTTGTATTGTACCGTCCCCTCTCAGTGTTGTTGCATTGTACTGTCCCCTCTCAGTGTTGTTGTATTGTACTGTCCCCTCTCAGTGTTGTTGTATTGTACTGTCCCCTCTCGATGTTGTTGCATTGTACTGTCCCCTCTCTGTGTTGCTGCATTGTACTGTCCCCTCTCAGTGTTGTTGTATTGTACTGTCCCCTCTCAGTGTTGTTGCATTGTCCTGTCCCCTCTCAGTGTTGTTGTATTGTACTGTCCCCTCTCAGGGTTGTTGTATTGTACTGTCCCCTCTCAGTGTTGTTGCATTGTACTGTCCCCTCTCAGTGTTGTTGCATTGTACAGTCCCCTCTCTATGTTGTATTGTACTGTCCCCTCTCAGTGTTGTTGTATTGTACTGTCCCCTCTCAGTGTTGTTGCATTGTACAGTCCCCTCTCTATGTTGTATTGTACTGTCCCCTCTCAGTGTTGTTGTATTGTACTGTCCCCTCTCAGTGTTGTTGCATTGTACAGTCCCCTCTCTATGTTGTATTGTACTGTCCCCTCTCAGTGTTGTTGTATTGTACCGTCCCCTCTCAGTGTTGCATTGTACTGTCCCCTCTCAGTGTTGTTGTATTGTACTGTCCCCTCTCAGTGTTGTTGCATTGTCCTGTCCCCTCTCAGTGTTGTTGTATTGTACTGTCCCCTCTCAGGGTTGTTGTATTGTACTGTCCCCTCTCAGTGTTGTTGCATTGTACTGTCCCCTCTCAGTGTTGTTGCATTGTACAGTCCCCTCTCTATGTTGTATTGTACTGTCCCCTCTCAGTGTTGTTGTATTGTACTGTCCCCTCTCAGTGTTGTTGTATTGTACCGTCCCCTCTCAGTGTTGCATTGTACTGTCCCCTCTCAGTGTTGTTGGATTGTACTGTCCCCTCTCAGTGTTGTATTGTACTGTCCCCTCTCAGTGTTGCATTGTACTGTCCCCTCTCAGTGTTGTTGTATTGTACAGTCCCCTCTCTATGTTGTATTGTACTGTCCCCTCTCAGTTTTGCTGCATTGTACCGTCCCCTCTCAGTGTTGCATTGTACTGTCCCCTCTCACTGTTGTTGCATTGTGCTGTCCCCTCTCAGTGTTGTTGCATTGTACTGTCCCCTCTCAGTGTTGTTGCATTGTGCTGTCCCCTCTCAGTGTTGTTGCATTGTACTGTCCCCTCTCTGTGTTGTTGCATTGTACCGTCCCCTCTCAATGTTGTTGCATTGTACTGTCCCCTCTCTGTGTTGTTGCATTGTACTGTCCCCTCTCAATGTTGTTGCATTGTGCTGTCCCCTCTCAGTGTTGTTGCATTGTACTGTCCCCTCTCAGTGTTGTTGTACTGTACTGTCCCCTCTCGATGTTGTTGTATTGTACTGTCCCCTCTCAGTGTTGTTGCATTGTGCTGTCCCCTCTCAGTGTTGTTGCATTGTACTGTCCCCTCTCTGTGTTGTTGCATTGTACCGTCCCCTCTCAATGTTGTTGCATTGTACTGTCCCCTCTCTGTGTTGTTGCATTGTACTGTCCCCTCTCAATGTTGTTGCATTGTGCTGTCCCCTCTCAGTGTTGTTGCATTGTACTGTCCCCTCTCTGTGTTGTTGTATTGTACTGTCCCCTCTCAGTGTTGTTGTATTGTACTGTCCCGTCTCAGTGTTGTTGTCGTACTGTACTGTCCCCTCTTGGTGTTGTTGTATTGTACTGGCCCCTCTTGGTGTTGTTGTATTGTACTGTCCCCTCTCACTGTTGTTGCATTGTACTGTCCCTTCTCAGTGTTGTATTGTACTGTCCCCTCTCAGTGTTGTTGCATTGTACTGGCCCCTCTCAGTGTTGTTGCATTGTACTGGCACATCTCAGTGTTGCATTGTACTGTCCCCTCTCAGTGTTGTTGCATTGTACTGGCCCCTCTCAGTGTTGTTGCATTGTACTGTCCCCTCTCACTGTTGCATTGTACTGTCCCCTCTCAGTGTTGTATTGTACTGGCACATCTCAGTGTTGTTGCATTGTACTGTCCCCTCTCACTGTTGCATTGTACTGTCCCCTCTCAGTGTTGTATTGTACTGTCCCCTCTCAGTGTTGTTGTATTGTACTGTCCCCTCTCAGTGTTGTTGTATTGTACTGTCCCCTCTCAGTGTTGTTGCATTGTACTGTCCCCTCTCAGTGTTGTTGTATTGTACTGGCCCCTCTCAGTGTTGTTGCATTGTACTGTCCCTTCTCAGTGTTGTATTGTACTGTCCCCTCTCAGTGTTGTTGCATTGTACTGGCCCCTCTCAGTGTTGTTGTATTGTACTGGCACATCTCAGTGTTGTATTGTACTGTCCCCTCTCAGTGTTGTTGCATTGTACTGGCCCCTCTCAGTGTTGTTGCATTGTACTGTCCCCTCTCAGTGTTGTTGCATTGTACTGTCCCCTCTCGATGTTGTTGCATTGTACTGTCCCCTCTCTGTGTTGTTGTATTGTACTGTCCCCTCTCGATGTTGTTGCATTGTACTGTCCCCTCTCTGTGTTGTTGTATTGTACTGTCCCCTCTCGATGTTGTTGCATTGTACTGTCCCCTCTCTGTGTTGTTGTATTGTACTGTCCCCTCTCGATGTTGTTGCATTGTACTGTCCCCTCTCAGTGTTGTTGTATTGTACTGTCCCCTCTCAGTGTTGCTGCATTGTACTGTCCCCTCTCAGTGATGTTGTATTGTACTGTCCCCTCTCAGTGTTGTATTGTACTGTCCCCTCTCAGTGTTGCATTGTACTGTCCCCTCTCAGTGATGTTGCATTGTACTGTCCCCTCTCAGTGTTGTTGTATTGTACTGTCCCCTCTCAGTGATGTTGCATTGTACTGTCCCCTCTCTGTGTTGTTGTATTGTACTGTCCCCTCTCTGTGTTGCTGCATTGTACTGTCCCCTCTCAGTGTTGCTGCATTGTACTGTCCCCTCTCAGTGTTGTATTGTACTGTCCCCTCTCACTGTTGTTGCATTGTACTGTCCCCTCTCAGTGTTGTTGTATTGTACTGGCACATCTCAGTGTTGTATTGTACGGTCCCCTCTCAGTGTTGTTGCATTGTACTGGCCCCTCTCAGTGTTGTATTGTACGGTCCCCTCTCAGTGTTGTTGCATTGTACTGTCCCCTCTCAGTGTTGTTGCATTGTACTGTCCCCTCTCAGTGTTGTTGTATTGTACTGTCCCCTCTCAGTGATGTTGTATTGTACTGTCCCCTCTCAGTGTTGTTGTATTGTACTGTCCCCTCTCGATGTTGTTGCATTGTACTGTCCCCTCTTAGTGTTGTATTGTACTGTCCCCTCTCAGTGTTGTATTGTACTGTCCCCTCTCAGTGTTGTATTGTACTGTCCCCTCTCAGTTTTGCTGCATTGTACTGTCCCCTCTCTGTGTTGTTGCATTGTACTGTCCCCTCTCAGTGTTGTATTGTACTGTCCCCTCTCAGTGTTGTTGTATTGTACGGTCCCCTCTCAGTGTTGTATTGTACTGTCCCCTCTTAGTGTTGTATTGTACTGTCCCCTCTTAGTGTTGTTGCATTGTACTATCCCCTCTTGGTGTTGTTGCATTGTACTGTCCCCTCTCAGTGTTGTTGCATTGTACTGTCCGCTCTCAGTGTTGTTGTATTGCACTGTCCCCTCTCAGTGTTGTTGCATTGTACTGGCACATCTCAGTGTTGTTGTATTGAACTATCCCCTCAGTGTTGCTGCATTGTACTGTCCCCTCTCAGTGTTGTTGCATTGTACTGGCCCCTCTCAGTGATGTTGCATTGTACTATCCCCTCTCAGTGTTGCTGCATTGTACCGTCCCCTCTCAGTGTTGTTGTATTGTACTGTCCCCTCTCAGTTTGTTGTATTGTACTGTCACGTCTCAGTGTTGCTGCATTGTACTGTCCCCTCTTAGTGTTGTTGTATTGTACTGTCCCCTCTCAGTGTTGTTGTATTGTACTGTCCCCTCTCAGTGTTGTTGTATTGTACTGTCCCCTCTCAGTGTTGTTGCATTGTACTGTCCCCTCTCAGTGTTGTTGCATTGTTCTGTCCCCTCTCAGTGTTGTTGCATTGTACTGTCCCCTCTCAGTGTTGTTGTATTGTACTGTCCCCTATCAGTGATGTTGCATTGTACTATCCCCTCTCAGTGTTGTATTGTACTGTCCTCTCTCAGTGTTGTTGTATTGAACTATCCCCTCAGTGTTGTTGTATTGTACTGTCCACTCTTAGTGTAGTTGCATTGTACTGTCCCCTCTCAGTGTTGTTGCATTGTTCTGTCCCCTCTCAGTGTTGTTGCATTGTACTGGCCCCTCTCAGTGATGTTGCATTGTACTATCCCCTCTCAGTGTTGCTGCATTGTACCGTCCCCTCTCAGTGTTGTTGTATTGTACTGTCCCCTCTCAGTTTGTTGTATTGTACTGTCACGTCTCAGTGTTGCTGCATTGTACTGTCCCCTCTTAGTGTTGTTGTATTGTACTGTCCCCTCTCAGTGTTGTTGTATTGTACTGTCCCCTCTCAGTGTTGTTGTATTGTACTGTCCCCTCTTAGTGTTGTTGCATTGTACTGTCCCCTCTCAGTGTTGCTGCATTGTACTGTCCCCTCTCAGTTTTGCTGCATTGTACTGTCCCCTCTCAGTGTTGTTGTATTGTACCGTCCCCTCTCAGTGTTGTTGCATTGTACTGTCCCCTCTCAGTGTTGTTGTATTGTACTGTCCCCTCTCAGTGTTGTTGTATTGTACTGTCCCCTCTCGATGTTGTTGCATTGTACTGTCCCCTCTCTGTGTTGCTGCATTGTACTGTCCCCTCTCAGTGTTGTTGTATTGTACTGTCCCCTCTCAGTGTTGTTGCATTGTCCTGTCCCCTCTCAGTGTTGTTGTATTGTACTGTCCCCTCTCAGGGTTGTTGTATTGTACTGTCCCCTCTCAGTGTTGTTGCATTGTACTGTCCCCTCTCAGTGTTGTTGCATTGTACACTCCCCTCTCTATGTTGTATTGTACTGTCCCCTCTCAGTGTTGTTGTATTGTACTGTCCCCTCTCAGTGTTGTTGCATTGTACTGTCCCCTCTCAGTGTTGTTGCATTGTACACTCCCCTCTCTATGTTGTATTGTACTGTCCCCTCTCAGTGTTGTTGTATTGTACTGTCCCCTCTCAGTGTTGTTGCATTGTACTGTCCCCTCTCAGTGTTGTTGTATTGTACCGTCCCCTCTCAGTGTTGCATTGTACTGTCCCCTCTCAGTGTTGTTGCATTGTACCGTCCCCTCTCAGTGTTGTTGTATTGTACTGTCCCCTCTCAGTTTTGCTGCATTGTACCGTCCCCTCTCAGTGTTGCATTGTACTGTCCCCTCTCACTGTTGTTGCATTGTGCTGTCCCCTCTCAGTGTTGTTGCATTGTACTGTCCCCTCTCAGTGTTGTTGCATTGTGCTGTCCCCTCTCAGTGTTGTTGCATTGTACTGTCCCCTCTCAGTGTTGTTGTATTGTACCGTCCCCTCTCAGTGTTGCATTGTACTGTCCCCTCTCACTGTTGTATTGTA
Organism: Chiloscyllium punctatum; assembly: GCF_047496795.1. NCBI lineage: Eukaryota > Metazoa > Chordata > Chondrichthyes > Orectolobiformes > Hemiscylliidae > Chiloscyllium > Chiloscyllium punctatum. The sequence continues at coordinate 4,009,307 of NC_092764.1, read as the reverse complement.
CCGTCCCCTCTCAATGTTGTTGCATTGTACTGTCCCCTCTCAGTGTTGTTGTATTGTACTGTCCCCTCTCAATGTTGTTGCATTGTGCTGTCCCCTCTCAGTGTTGTTGCATTGTACTGTCCCCTCTCTGTGTTGTTGTATTGTACTGTCCCCTCTCAGTGTTGTTGTATTGTACTGTCCCGTCTCAGTGTTGTTGTCGTACTGTACTGTCCCCTCTTGGTGTTGTTGTATTGTACTGTCCCCTCTCACTGTTGTTGCATTGTACTGTCCCTTCTCAGTGTTGTTGCATTGTACTGTCCCCTCTCAGTGTTGTTGTATTGTACTGTCCCCTCTCAGTGTTGTTGTATTGTACTGTCCCCTCTCAGTGTTGTTGCATTGTACTGGCACATCTCAGTGTTGCATTGTACTGTCCCCTCTCAGTGTTGTTGCATTGTACTGGCACATCTCAGTGTTGCATTGTACTGTCCCCTCTCAGTGTTGTTGCATTGTACTGGCACATCTCAGTGTTGCATTGTACTGTCCCCTCTCAGTGTTGTTGCATTGTACTGGCACATCTCAGTGTTGCATTGTACTGTCCCCTCTCAGTGTTGTTGCATTGTACTGGCCCCTCTCAGTGTTGTTGCATTGTACTGTCCCCTCTCACTGTTGCATTGTACTGTCCCTTCTCAGTGTTGCATTGTACTGGCACATCTCAGTGTTGCATTGTACTGTCCCCTCTCAGTGTTGTTGTATTGTACTGGCCCCTCTCAGTGTTGTTGCATTGTACTGTCCCCTCTCAGTGTTGTTGCATTGTACTGTCCCCTCTCAGTGTTGTTGTATTGTACTGTCCCCTCTCACTGTTGTTGCATTGTACTGTCCCTTCTCAGTGTTGTTGTCATTGTACTGTCCCCTCTCAGTGTTGTTGCATTGTACTGGCCCCTCTCAGTGTTGTTGTCATTGTACTGTCCCCTCTCAGTGTTGTTGCATTGTACTGTCCCCTCTCGATGTTGTTGCATTGTACTGTCCCCTCTCTGTGTTGTTGTATTGTACTGTCCCCTCTCGATGTTGTTGCATTGTACTGTCCCCTCTCTGTGTTGTTGTATTGTACTGTCCCCTCTCGATGTTGTTGCATTGTACTGTCCCCTCTCTGTGTTGTTGTATTGTACTGTCCCCTCTCGATGTTGTTGCATTGTACTGTCCCCTCTCAGTGTTGTTGTATTGTACTGTCCCCTCTCACTGTTGTATTGTACTGTCCCCTCTCAGTGTTGTTGCATTGTACTGTCCCCTCTCAGTGTTGTTGTATTGTACTGTCCCCTCTCAGTGTTGCATTGTACTGTCCCCTCTCACTGTTGTATTGTACTGTCCCCTCTCGATGTTGTTGCATTGTACTGTCCCCTCTCAGTGTTGCATTGTACTGTCCCCTCTCACTGTTGTATTGTACTGTCCCCTCTCGATGTTGTTGCATTGTACTGTCCCCTCTCAGTGTTGTTGTATTGTACTGTCCCCTCTCAGTGTTGCATTGTACTGTCCCCTCTCACTGTTGTATTGTACTGTCCCCTCTCGATGTTGTTGCATTGTACTGTCCCCTCTCAGTGTTGTTGTATTGTACTGTCCCCTCTCTGTGTTGCATTGTACTGTCCCCTCTCAGTGATGTTGTATTGTACTGTCCCCTCTCAGTGATGTTGCATTGTACTGTCCCCTCTCAGTGTTGTTGTATTGTACTGTCCCCTCTCAGTGATGTTGCATTGTACTGTCCCCTCTCTGTGTTGTTGTATTGTACTGTCCCCTCTCAGTGTTGCTGCATTGTACTGTCCCCTCTCAGTGTTGCTGCATTGTACTGTCCCCTCTCAGTGTTGTATTGTACTGTCCCCTCTCACTGTTGTTGCATTGTACTGTCCCCTCTCAGTGTTGTTGTATTGTACTGGCACATCTCAGTGTTGTATTGTACGGTCCCCTCTCAGTGTTGTTGCATTGTACTGGCCCCTCTCAGTGTTGTATTGTACGGTCCCCTCTCAGTGTTGTTGTATTGTACGGTCCCCTCTCAGTGTTGTTGCATTGTACGGTCCCCTCTCAGTGTTGTTGCATTGTACTGGCCTCTCTCAGTGTTGTTGCATTGTACTGTCCCCTCTCAGTGTTGTTGCATTGTACTGTCCCCTCTCAGTGTTGTTGTATTGTACGGTCCCCTCTCAGTGTTGTTGCATTGTACTGGCCTCTCTCAGTGTTGTTGCATTGTACTGTCCCCTCTCAGTGTTGTTGCATTGTACTGTCCCCTCTCAGTGTTGTATTGTACGGTCCCCTCTCAGTGTTGTTGCATTGTACTGGCCTCTCTCAGTGTTGTTGTATTGAACTATCCCCTCAGTGTTGCTGCATTGTACTGGCCCCTCTCTGTGTTGTTGCATTGTACTGTCCCCTCTCGATGTTGTTGCATTGTACTGTCCACTCTTAGTGTAGTTGCATTGTACTGTCCCCTCTCTGTGTTGTTGCATTGTACTGTCCCCTCTCGATGTTGTTGCATTGTACTGTCCACTCTTAGTGTAGTTGCATTGTACTGTCCCCTTTCAGTGCTGTTGCATTGTACTGTCCCCTCTCGATGTTGTTGCATTGTACTGTCCCCTCTCAGTGTTGTTGCATTGTACTGTCCCCTCTCAGTGCTGTTGCATTGTACTGTCCCCTCTCGATGTTGTTGCATTGTACTGTCCACTCTTAGTGTAGTTGCATTGTACTGTCCCATCTCAGTGTTGTTGCATTGTTCTGTCCCCTCTCTGTGTTGTTGCATTGTACTGTCCCTCTCAGTGATGTTGCATTGTACTGTCCCCTCTCAGTGTTGTTGTATTGTACTGTCCCTCTCAGTGATGTTGCATTGTACTGGCCCCTCTCAGTGTAGTTGCATTGTACCGTCCCCTCTCAGTGTTGTTGTATTGTACTGTCCCCTCTCAGTGTTGTTGTATTGTACTGTCCCCTCTCAGTGTTGTTGTATTGTACTGTCCCCTCTCAGTGTTGTTGCATTGTACTGTCCCCTCTCTGTGTTGTTGCATTGTACTGTCCCCTCTCAGTGTTGTATTGTACTGTCCCCTCTGTGTTGTTGCATTGTACTGTCCCCTCTCAGTGTTGTATTGTACTGTCCCCTCTGTGTTGTTGCATTGTACTGTCCCCTCTCAGTGTTGTTGTATTGTACTGTCCCCTCTCAGTGTTGTTGCATTGTACTGTCCCCTCTCAGTGTTGTTGTATTGTACTGTCCCCTCTCAGTGTTGTTGTATTGTACTGTCCCCTCTGTGTTGTTGCATTGTACTGTCCCCTCTCAGTGTTGTATTGTACTGTCCCCTCTGTGTTGTTGCATTGTACTGTCCCCTCTCAGTGTTGTTGCATTGTACTGTCCCCTCTCAGTGTTGTTGTATTGTACTGTCCCCTCTCAGTGTTGTTGTATTGTACTGTCCCCTCTCAGTGTTGTTGCATTGTTCTGTCCCCTCTCTGTGTTGTTGCATTGTTCTGTCCCCTCTCTGTGTTGTTGTATTGTACCGTCCCCTCTCAGTGTTGTTGTATTGTACTGTCCCCTCTTAATGTTGCTGCATTGTACTGTCCCCTCTCTGTGTTGTTGTATTGTACTGTCCCCTCTCAGTGTTGTTGTATTGTACCGTCCCCTCTCAGTGTTGTTGCATTGTACTGTCCCCTCTCTGTGTTGTTGTATTGTACTGTCCCCTCTCAGTGTTGTTGTATTGTACTGTCCCCTCTCAGTGTTGTTGCATTGTACCGTCCCCTCTCAGTGTTGTTGTATTGTACTGTCCCCTCTCAGTGTTGTTGCATTGTACTGTCCCCTCTCAGTGTTGTTGTATTGTACTGTCCCCTCTCAGTGTTGTTGTATTGTACTGTCCCTCTCAGTGATGTTGCATTGTACTGTCCCCTCTCAGTGTTGTTGTATTGTACTGTACCCTCTCAGTGTTGTTGTATTGTACCGTCCCCTCTCAGTGTTGTTGTATTGTACTGTCCCCTCTTAATGTTGCTGCATTGTACTGTCCCCTCTCTGTGTTGTTGTATTGTACTGTCCCCTCTCAGTGTTGTTGTATTGTACCGTCCCCTCTCAGTGTTGTTGTATTGTACTGTCCCCTCTCAGTGTTGTTGTATTGTACTGTCCCCTCTTAATGTTGCTGCATTGTACTGTCCCCTCTCAGTGTTGTTGTATTGTACTGTCCCCTCTCAGTGTTGTTGTATTGTACCGTCCCCTCTCAGTGTTGTTGTATTGTACTGACCCCTCTCTGTGTTGCTGCATTGTACTGTCCCCTCTCAGTTTTGCTGCATTGTACTGTCCCCTCTCAGTGTTGTTGTATTGTACTGTCCCCTCTCAGTGTTGTATTGTACTGTCCCCTCTCAGTGTTGTTGTACTGTACTGTCCCCTCTCAGTGTTGTTGTATTGTACTGTCCCCTCTCGATGTTGTTGCATTGTACTGTCCCCTCTCAGTGTTGTTGCATTGTACTGTCCCCTCTCAGTGTTGTTGTATTGTACTGTCCCCTCTCAGTGTTGTTGTATTGTACTGTCCCCTCTCGATGTTGTTGCATTGTACTGTCCCCTCTCAGTGTTGTTGCATTGTACTGTCCCCTCTCGATGTTGTTGCATTGTACTGTCCCCTCTCTTTGTTGTTGTATTGTACTGTCCCCTCTCGATGTTGTTGCATTGTACTGTCCCCTCTCTGTGTTGCATTGTACTGTCCCCTCTCAGTGTTGCTGCATTGTACTGTCCCCTCTCAGTGTTGTTGTATTGTACTGTCCCCTCTCATTGTTGCATTGTACTGTCCCCTCTCACTGTTGTATTGTACTGTCCCCTCTCAGTGTTGTATTGTACTGTCCCCTCTGGGTGTTGTTGCATTGTACTGTCCCCTCTCAGTGTTGTATTGTACTGTCCCCTCTCAGTGTTGTATTGTACTGTCCCCTCTGGGTGTTGTTGCATTGTACTGTCCCCTCTCAGTGATGTTGCATTGTACTGTCCCCTCTCAGTGATGTTGCATTTTACTGTCCCCTCTCACTGTTGTTGTATTGTACTGTCCCCTCTCAGTGTTGTTGCATTGTACTGTCCCCTCTCACTGTTGTTGTATTGTACTGTCCCCTCTCAGTGTTGTTGCATTGTACTGTCCCCTCTCACTGTTGTTGTATTGTACTGTCCCCTCTCAGTGTTGTTGCATTGTACTGTCCCCTCTCACTGTTGTTGTATTGTACTGTCCCCTCTCATTGTTGTTGCATTGTACTGTCCCCTCTCACTGTTGTTGTATTGTACTGTCCCCTCTCATTGTTGCATTGTACTGTCCCCTCTCAGTGTTGTTGCATTGTTCTGTCCCCTCTCAGTGTTGTTGTATTGTACTGTCCCCTCTCAGTGTTGTTGTATTGTACTGTCCCCTCTGTGTGTTGTTGCATTGTACTGTCCCCTCTCAGTGATGTTGCATTGTACTGTCCCCTCTCAGTGATGTTGCATTGTACTGTCCCCTCTCACTGTTGTTGTATTGTACTGTCCCCTCTCAGTGTTGTTGCATTGTACTGTCCCCTCTCAGTGATGTTGCATTGTACTGTCCCCTCTCACTGTTGTTGTATTGTACTGTCCCCTATCAGTGTTGTTGCATTGTACTGTCCCCTCTCACTGTTGTTGTATTGTACTGTCCCCTCTAAGTGTTGTTGCATTGTACTGTCCCCTCTCAGTGATGTTGCATTGTACTGTCCCCTCTCAGTGATGTTGCATTGTACTGTCCCCTCTCAGTGTTGTTGTATTGTACTGTCCCCCCGCAGTGTTGTTGCATTGTACTGTCCCCTCTCAGTGATGTTGCATTGTACTGTCCCCTCTCAGTGTTGTTGCATTGTACTGTCCCCTCTCAGTGTTGTTGCATTGTACTGTCCCCTCTCAGTGTTGTTGCATTGTACTGTCCCCTCTCAGTGTTGTTGCATTGTACAGTCCCCTCTCTATGTTGTATTGTACTGTCCCCCCGCAGTGTTGTTGCATTGTACTGTCCCCTCTCAGTGTTGTTGTATTGTACTGTCCCCTCTCAGTGATGTTGCATTGTACTGTCCCCTCTCAGTGATGTTGCATTGTACTGTCCCCTCTCAGTGTTGTTGTATTGTACTGTCCCCCCGCAGTGTTGTTGCATTGTACTGTCCCCTCTCAGTGATGTTGCATTGTACTGTCCCCTCTGGGTGTTGTTGCATTGTACTGTCCCCTCTCAGTGTTGTTGCATTGTACTGTCCCCTCTCAGTGATGTTGCATTGTACTGTCCCCTCTGGGTGTTGTTGCATTGTACTGTCCCCTCTCTGTGTTGTATTGTACTGTCCCCTATCTGTGTTGTTGTATTGTACTGTCCCCTCTCACTGTTGTTGTATTGTACTGTCCCCTCTCAGTGTTGTTGCATTGTACTGTCCCCTCTCAGTGATGTTGTATTGTACTGTCCCCTCTCAGTGTTGTTGTATTGTACTGTCCCCTCTCAGTGTTGTTGTATTGTACTGTCCCCTCTCAGTGTTGTTGTATTGTACTGTCCCCTCTCAGTGTTGTTGCATTGTACTGTCCCCTCTCAGTGTTGTTGTATTGTACTGTCCCCTCTCAGTGATGTTGCATTGTACTGTCCCCTCTTGGTGTTGTTGTATTGTACTGTCCCCTCTCAGTGATGTTGCATTGTACTGTCCCCTCTCTGTGTTGTTGTATTGTACTGTCCCCTCTCTGTGTTGCATTGTACTGTCCCCTCTCAGTGTTGCTGCATTGTACTGTCCCCTCTCAGTGTTGTATTGTACTGTCCCCTGTCAGTGTTGTTGTATTGTACTGTCCCCTCTCACTGTTGTTGCATTGTACTGTCCCCTCTCAGTGTTGCTGCATTGTACTGTCCCCTCTCAGTGTTGTATTGTACTGTCCCCTGTCAGTGTTGTTGTATTGTACTGTCCCCTCTCACTGTTGTTGCATTGTACTGTCCCCTCTCAGTGTTGCTGCATTGTACTGTCCCCTCTCAGTGTTGTATTGTACTGTCCCCTCTCAGTGTTGTATTGTACTGTCCCCTCTCACTGTTGTTGCATTGTACTGACCCCTCTCAGTGTTGTTGCATTGTCCTGTCCCCTCTCAGTGTTGTTGTATTGTACTGTCCCCTCTCAGTGTTGTTGTATTGTACTGTCCCCTCTCAGTGTTGTTGTATTGGACTGTCCCCTCTCAGTGTTGTTGTATTGTACTGTCCCCTCTCAGTGTTGTTGTATTGTACTGTCCCCTCTCAGTGTTGTTGTATTGTACTGTCCCCTCTCACTGTTGTTGCATTGTACTGTCCCCTCTCAGTGATGTTGCATTGTACTGTCCCCTCTCAGTGTTGTATTGTACGGTCCCCTCTCAGTGTTGTTGCATTGTACTGGCCTCTCTCAGTGTTGTTGTATTGAACTATCCCCTCAGTGTTGCTGCATTGTACTGGCCCCTCTCTATCTTGTATTGTACTGTCCCCTCTCACTGTTGTTGTATTGTACTGTCCCCTCTCAGTGTTGTTGCATTGTTCTGTCCCCTCTCTGTGTTGTTGCATTGTTCTGTCCCCACTCAGTGTTGTTGCATTGTACTGTCCCCTCTCTGTGTTGTTGCATTGTTCTGTCCCCACTCAGTGTTGTTGTATTGTACTGTCCCCTCTCAGTGTTGTTGCATTGTTCTGTCCCCACTCAGTGTTGTTGTATTGTACTGTCCCCTCTCTGTGTTGTTGCATTGTTCTGTCCCCTCTCTGTGTTGTTGTATTGTACTGTCCCCTCTCAGTGTTGTTGTATTGTTCTGTCCCCTCTCTGTGTTGCATTGTACTGTCCCCTCTCAGTGTTGTTGTATTGTACTGTCCCCTCTCAGTGTTGTTGCATTGTTCTGTCCCCACTCAGTGTTGTTGCATTGTTCTGTCCCCTCTCTGTGTTGTTGTATTGTACTGTCCCCTCTCAGTGTTGTTGCATTGTTCGGTCCCCTCTCTGTGTTGTTGCATTGTTCTGTCCCCACTCAGTGTTGTTGTATTGTACTGTCCCCTCTCTGTGTTGTTGCATTGTACTGTCCCCTCTCTGTGTTGTTGCATTGTTCTGTCCCCTCTCTGTGTTGTTGTATTGTACTGTCCCCTCTCAGTGTTGTTGCATTGTTCGGTCCCCTCTCTGTGATGTTGCATTGTACTAGCCCCTCTCAGTGTTGTTGTATTGTACTGTCCCCTCTCTGTGTTGTTGCATTGTTCTGTCCCCTCTCTGTGTTGTTGTATTGTACTGTCCCCTCTCAGTGTTGTTGTATTGTACTGTCCCCTCTCTGTGTTGTTGCATTGTTCTGTCCCCTCTCTGTGTTGTTGTATTGTACTGTCCCCTCTCACTGTTGTTGTATTGTACTGTCCCCTCTGGGTGTTGTTGCATTGTTCTGTCCCCTCTCTGTGTTGTTGTATTGTACTGTCCCCTCTCTGTGTTGTTGCATTGTACTGTCCCCTCTCAGTGATGTTGCATTGTACGAGCCCCTCTCAGTGTTGTTGTATTGTACTGTCCCCTCTCAGTGTTGTTGTATTGTACTGGCCCCTCTCAGTGTTGTATTGTACTGTCCCCTCTCAGTGTTGTTGCATTGTTCTGTCCCCTCTCTGTGTTGTTGTATTGTACTGTCCCCTCTCTGTGTTGTTGCATTGTACTGTCCCCTCTCAGTGATGTTGCATTGTACGAGCCCCTCTCAGTGTTGTTGTATTGTACTGGCCCCTCTCAGTGTTGTATTGTACCGTCCCCTCTCAGTGTTGTTGTATTGTACTGTCCCCTCTCAGTGTTGTTGTATTGTACTGGCCCCTCTCAGTGTTGTATTGTACCGTCCCCTCTCAGTGTTGTTGTATTGTACTGTCCCCTCTCAGTGTTGTTGTATTGTACTGTCCCCTCTCAGTGTTGTATTGTACTGTCCCCTCTGTGTTGTTGCATTGTACTGGCCCCTCTCAGTGTTGTTGTATTGTACTGTCCCCTCTCAGTGTTGTATTGTACTGTCCCCTCTGTGTTGTTGCATTGTACTGTCCCTCTCAGTGATGTTGCATTGTACTGTCCCCTCTCAGTGTTGTTGTATTGTACTGTCCCCTCTCAGTGTTGTTGTATTGTACTGTCCCCTCTCAGTGTTGTTGCATTGTACTGTCCCCTCTCAGTGTTGTTGTATTGTACTGTCCCCTCTCAGTGTTGTTGCATTGTTCTGTCCCCTCTCTGTGTTGTATTGTACTGTCCCCTCTCAGTGTTGTTGTATTGTACTGTCCCCTCTCAGTGTTGTTGTATTGTACTAGCCCCTCTCAGTGTTGCTGCATTGTACCGTCCCCTCTCAGTGTTGCTGTATTGTACTGTCCCCTCTCAGTGTTGTTGTATTGTACTGTCCCCTCTCAGTGTTGTTGCATTGTACTGTCCCCTCTCAGTTTGTTGTATTGTACTGTCCCCTCTCAGTGTTGTTGTATTGTACCGTCCCCTCTCAGTGTTGTTGTATTGTACTGTCCCCTCTCAGTGTTGTTGTATTGTACCGTCCCCTCTCAGTGTTGTTGTATTGTACTGTCCCCTCTCAGTGTTGTTGTATTGTACTGTCCCCTCTCAGTGTTGTTGTATTGTACCGTCCGCTCTCAGTGTTGTTGTATTGTACCGTCCCCTCTCAGTGTTGTTGTATTGTACCGTCCCCTCTCAGTGTTGTTGTATTGTACTGACCCCTCTCTGTGTTGCTGCATTGTACTGTCCCCTCTCAGTTTTGCTGCATTGTACTGTCCCCTCTCAGTGTTGTTGCATTGTACTGTCCCCTCTCGATGTTGTTGCATTGTACTGTCCCCTCTTCGTGTTGTTGCATTGTACTGTCCCCTCTCGATGTTGTTGCATTGTACTGTCCCCTCTTCGTGTTGTTGCATTGTACTGTCCCCTCTTCGTGTTGTTGCATTGTACTGTCCCCTCTCGATGTTGTTGCATTGTACTGTCCCCTCTCGATGTTGTTGCATTGTACTGTCCCCTCTTCGTGTTGTTGCATTGTACTGTCCCCTCTCGATGTTGTTGCATTGTACTGTCCCCTCTCGATGTTGTTGCATTGTACTGTCCCCTCTTCGTGTTGTTCCATTGTACTGTCCCCTCTCGATGTTGTTGCATTGTACTGTCCCCTCTCTGTGTTGTTGCATTGTACTGTCCCCTCTCAGTGTTGTATTGTACTGTCCCCTCTCAGTGTTGTTGTATTGTACTGTCCCCTCTCAGTGTTGTTGTATTGTACTGTCCCCTCTCGATGTTGTTGCATTCTACTGTCCCCTCTCAGTGTTGTTGTATTGTACCGTCCCCTCTCAGTGTTGATGCATTGTACTGTCCCCTCTCAGTGTTGTATTGTACTGTCCCCTCTCAGTGTTGTTGTATTGTACTGTCCCCTCTCAGTGTTGTTGTATTGTACTGTCCCCTCTCGATGTTGTTGCATTCTACTGTCCCCTCTCAGTGTTGTTGTATTGTACTGTCCCCTCTCGATGTTGTTGCATTGTACTGTCCCCTCTCAGTGTTGTTGTATTGTACTGTCCCCTCTCAGTGTTGATGCATTGTACTGTCCCCTCTCAGTGTTGTTGCATTGTCCTGTCCCCGCTCTGTGTTGTTGCATTGTACTGTCCCCTCTCAGTGTTGTTGTATTGTACGGTCCCCTCTCAGTGTTGTTGCATTGTACTAGCCCCTCTCAGTGTTGTTGTATTGTACTGTCCCCTCTGTGTTGTTGCATTGTACTGTCCCCTCTCAGTGTTGTTGCATTGTACTGTCCCCTCTCAGTGTTGTTGTATTGTACTGTCCCCTCTGGGTGTTGTTGCATTGTACTGGCCCCTCTCAGTGTTGTTGCATTGTACTGTCCCCTCTCAGTGATGTTGCATTGTACTGTCCCCTCTCAGTGATGTTGCATTGTACTGTCCCCTCTCAGTGTTGTTGTATTGTACGGTCCCCTCTCAGTGTTGTTGCATTGTACTAGCCCCTCTCAGTGTTGTTGTATTGTACTGTCCCCTCTGTGTTGTTGCATTGTACTGTCCCCTCTCAGTGTTGTTGCATTGTACTGTCCCCTCTCAGTGTTGTTGTATTGTACGGTCCCCTCTCAGTGTTGTTGTATTGTACTGTCCCCTCTCAGTGTTGTTGCATTGTACTGTCCCCTCTCAGTGTTGTTGTATTGTACTGTCCCCTCTCAGTGTTGTTGCATTGTACTGTCCCCTCTCAGTGTTGTTGTATTGTACTGTCCCCTCTCAGTGTTGTTGTATTGTACTGTCCCCTCTCAGTGTTGTTGTATTGTACGGTCCCCTCTCAGTGTTGTTGCATTGTACTAGCCCCTCTCAGTGTTGTTGTATTGTACTGTCCCCTCTGTGTTGTTGCATTGTACTGTCCCCTCTCAGTGTTGTTGCATTGTACTGTCCCCTCTCAGTGTTGTTGTATTGTACGGTCCCCTCTCAGTGTTGTTGTATTGTACTGTCCCCTCTGTGTTGTTGCATTGTACTGTCCCCTCTCAGTGTTGTTGCATTGTACTGTCCCCTCTCAGTGTTGTTGTATTGTACTGTCCCCTCTCTGTGTTGTTGTATTGAACTATCCCCTCAGTGTTGCTGCATTGTACTGTCCCCTCTCAGTGTTGTATTGTACTGTCCCCTCTCAGTGTTGTATTGTACGGTCCCCTCTCAGTGTTGTTGTATTGTACGGTCCCCTCTCAGTGTTGTTGTATTGTACTGTCCCCTCTCTGTGTTGTTGTATTGAACTATCCCCTCAGTGTTGCTGCATTGTACTGTCCCCTCTCAGTGTTGTTGCATTGTACTGTCCCCTCTCAGTGTTGTTGTATTGAACTATCCCCTCAGTGTTGCTGCATTATACTGTCCCCTCTCAGTGTTGTTGCATTGTACTGTCCCCTCTCAGTGTTGTTGTATTGTACTGTCCCCTCTCTGTGTTGTTGTATTGAACTATCCCCTCAGTGTTGCTGCATTGTACTGTCCCCTCTCAGTGTTGTTGCATTGTACTGTCCCCTCTCGATGTTGTTGTATTGTACTGTCCCCTCTCAGTGTTGCTGCATTGTACTGTCCCCTCTCAGTGTTGTTGCATTGTACTGTCCCCTCTCAGTGCTGCATTGTACTGTCCCCTCTCAGTGTTGTTGCATTGTACTATCCCCTCTCAGTGATGTTGCATTGTACTAGCCCCTCTCAGTGTTGTTGTATTGTACTGTCCCCTCTCAGTGTTGTTGTATTGTACTGTCCCCTCTCAGTGTTGTTGCATTGTACCGTCCCCTCTCAGTGTTGTTGTATTGTACTGTCCCCTCTCAGTGTTGTTGTATTGTACTGACCCCTCTCTGTGTTGCTGCATTGTACTGTCCCCTCTCAGTGTTGTTGCATTGTACCGTCCCCTCTCAGTGTTGTTGTATTGTACTGTCCCCTCTCAGTTTTGCTGCATTGTACTGTCCCCTCTCGATGTTGTTGCATTGTACTGTCCCCTCTTAGTGTTGTTGCATTATACTGTCCCCTCTCGATGTTGTTGCATTGTACTGTCCCCTCTCAGTGTTGTTGCATTGTCCTGTCCCCTCTCAGTTTTGCTGCATTGTACTGTCCCCTCTTAGTGTTGTTGCATTATACTGTCCCCTCTCAGTGTTGTTGTATTGTACTGTCCCCTCTCAGTGTTGTTGCATTGTCCTGTCCCCTCTCGATGTTGTTGCATTGTACTGTCCCCTCTCAGTGTTGTTGCATTGTTCTGTCCCCTCTCTGTGTTGTTGCATTGTACTGTCCCCTCTCAGTGTTGTTGCATTGTCCTGTCCCCTCTCTGTGTTGTTGCATTGTACTGTCCCCTCTCAGTGTTGTTGTATTGTACTGTCCCCTCTCAGTGTTGTTGCATTGTACTGTCCCCTCTCAGTGTTGCATTGTACTGTCCCCTCTCTGTGTTGTTGCATTGTACTGTCCCCTCTCACTGTTGTTGCATTGTACTGTCCCCTCTCTGTGTTGTTGCATTGTACTGTCCCCTCTCACTGTTGTTGCATTGTACTGTCCCCTCTCACTGTTGTTGCATTGTACTGTCCCCTCTCTGTGTTGTTGCATTGTACTGTCCCCTCTCAGTGTTGTTGCATTGTACTGTCCCCTCTCAGTGTTGTATTGTACCGTCCCCTCTCAGTGTTGTTGTATTGTACCGTCCCCTCTCAGTGTTGTTGTATTGTACTGTCCCCTCTCAGTGTTGTATTGTACTGTCCCCTCTCAGTGTTGCATTGTACTGTCCCCTCTCACTGTTGTTGTATTGTACTGACCCCTCTCAGTGTTGTTGTATTGTACTGTCCCCTCTCAGTGTTGTATTGTACTGTCCCCTCTCAGTGTTGTATTGTACTGTCCCCTCTCAGTGTTGTTGCATTGTACTGTCCCCTCTCAGTGTTGTTGTATTGTACTGTCCCCTCTCAGTGTTGTTGTATTGTACTGTCCCCTCTCAGTGTTGTTGTATTGTACTGTCCCCTCTCAGTGTTGTTGTATTGTACTGTCCCCTCTCAGTGTTGTATTGTACTGTCCCCTCTCAGTGTTGTATTGTACTGTCCCCTCTCAGTGTTGTATTGTGCTGTCCCCTCTCAGTGTTGTTGCATTGTACTGTCCCCTCTCAGTGTTGTTGTATTGTACTGTCCCCTCTCAGTGTTGTTGTATTGTACTGTCCCCTCTCAGTGTTGTATTGTACTGTCCCCTCTCAGTGTTGTTGTATTGTACTGTCCCCTCTCAGTGTTGTTGCATTGTACTGTCCCCTCTCAGTGTTGTTGTATTGTACTGTCCCCTCTCAGTGTTGTTGTATTGTACTGTCCCCTCTCAGTGTTGTATTGTACTGTCCCCTCTCAGTGTTGCATTGTACTGTCCCCTCTCACTGTTGTTGTATTGTACTGACCCCTCTCAGTGTTGTTGTATTGTACCGTCCCCTCTCAGTGTTGTTGTATTGTACTGTCCCCTCTCAGTGTTGTTGTATTGTACTGTCCCCTCTCAGTGTTGTATTATACTGTCCCCTCTCAGTGTTGTTGCATTGTACTGTCCCCTCTCAGTGATGTTGCATTGTACTGTCCCCTCTCAGTGTTGTTGTATTGTACTGTCCCTCTCTGTGTTGTTGCATTGTACTGTCCCCTCTCTGTGTTGTTGCATTGTACTGTCCCCTCTCAGTGTTGTTGTATTGTACTGTCCCCTCTCAGTGTTGTTGTATTGTACTGTCCCCTCTCAGTGTTGTTGTATTGTACTGTCCCCTCTCAGTGTTGTATTGTACTGTCCCCTCTCAGTGTTGTTGTATTGTACTGTCCCCTCTTAGTGTTGCTGCATTGTACTGTCCCCTCTCAGTGTTGTTGTATTGTACTGTCCCCTCTCAGTGTTGTTGTATTGTACTGTCCCCTCTCAGTGTTGTTGTATTGTACCGTCCCCTCTCAGTGTTGTTGCATTGTGCTGTCCCCTCTCAGTGTTGTTGTATTGTACTGTCCCCTCTCTGTGTTGCATTGTACTGTCCCCTCTCAGTGTTGTTGCATTGTACTGTCCGCTCTCAGTGTTGTTGTATTGGACTGTCCCCTCTCAGTTTGTTGTATTGTACTGTCCCCTCTCAGTGTTGTTGCATTGTACTGGCCCCTCTCACTGTTGTTGTATTGTACTGACCCCTCTCAGTGTTGTTGCATTGTACTGGCCCCTCTCAGTGTTGTTGCATTGTACTGGCACATCTCAGTGATGTTGCATTGTACTGTCCCCTCTCACTGTTGTATTGTACTGTCCCCTCTGGGTGTTGTTGCATTGTACTGGCCCCTCTCAGTGTTGTTGCATTGTACTGTCCCCTCTCAGTGTTGTTGCATTGTACTTTCCCCTCTCAGTGTTGCTGCATTGTACTGTCCCCTCTCAGTGTTGTTGTATTTTACTGTCCCCTCTCAGTGTTGTATTGTACTGTCCCCTCTCAGTGTTGTTGCATTGTACTGGCCCCTCTCTATCTTGTATTGTACTGTCCCCTCTCAGTGTTGTTGCATTGTACTGTCCCCTCTCAGTGTTGTTGCATTGTACTGTCCCCTCTCGATGTTGTTGCATTGTACTGTCCAGTCTTAGTGTAGTTGCATTGTACTGTCCCCTCTCAATGTTGTTGCATTGTTCTGTCCCCACTCAGTGTTGTTGCATTGTACTGTCCCCTCTCACTGTTGTTGCATTGTACTGTCCCCTCTCAGTGATGTTGCATTGTACGAGCCCCTCTCAATGTTGTTGCATTGTTCTGTCCCCACTCAGTGTTGTTGCATTGTACTGTCCCCTCTCACTGTTGTTGCATTGTTCTGTCCCCTCTCTGTGTTGTTGCATTGTTCTGTCCCCTCTCTGTGTTGTTGCATTGTACTGTCCCCTCTCAGTGTTGTTGTATTGTACTGTCCCCTCTCAGTGTTGTTGTATTGTACTGTCCCCTCTCAGTGTTGTTGTATTTTACTGTCCCCTCTTAGTGTTGTTGCATTGTACTGTCCCCTCTCAGTGTTGTTGTATTGTACTGTCCCTCTCAGTGTTGTTGCATTATACTGTCCCCTCTCAGTGTTGTTGTATTGTACTATCCCCTCTCAGTGTTGTTGTATTGTACTGTCCCCTCTCAGTGTTGTTGTATTGTACTGTCCCCTCTCAGTGTTGTTGTATTGTACTGTCCCCTCTCAGTGTTGTGGTATTGTACTGTCCCCTCTCAGTGTTGCTGCATTGTACTATCCCCTCTCAGTGTTGTTGTATTGTACTATCCCCTCTCAGTGTTGTTGTATTGTACTGTCCCCTCTCAGTGTTGTTGTATTGTACTGTCCCCTCTCAGTGTTGTTGTATTGTACTGTCCCCTCTCAGTGTTGCTGCATTGTACTATCCCCTCTCAGTGTTGTTGTATTGTACTGTCCCCTCTCAGTGTTGTTGTATTGTACTGTCCCCTCTCAGTGTTGTTGTATTGTACTGTCCCCTCTGTGTTGTTGTATTGTACTGTCCCCTCTCAGTGTTGTTGTATTGTACTGTCCCCTCTCAGTGTTGTTGTATTGTACTGTCCCCTCTCAGTGTTGTTGTATTGTACTGTCCCCTCTGTGTTGTTGTATTGTACTGGCCCCTCTCAGTGTTGTTGTACTGAACTATCCCCTCAGTGTTGCTGCATTGTACTGGCCCCTCTGTATGTTGCATTGTACTGTCCCCTCTCAGTGTTGTTGCATTGTACTGTCCCCTCTCAGTGTTGTTGTACTGTACTGTCCCCTCTCAGTGATGTTGCATTGTACTGTCCCCTCTCAGTTTGTTGTATTGTTCTGTCCCCTCTCAGTGATGTTGTATTGTACTGTCCCCTCTCAGTTTGTTGTATTGTACTGTCCCCTCTCAGTGTTGTTGTATTGTTCTGTCCCCTCTCAGTGATGTTGCATTGTACTGTCCCCTCTCAGTTTGTTGTATTGTACTGTCCCCTCTCAGTGTTGCTGCATTGTACTGTCCCCTCTCAGTGTTGTTGTATTGTACTGTCCCCTCTCAGTTTGTTGTATTGTACTAGCCCCTCTCAGTGTTGTTGTATTGTACTGTCCCCTCTCAGTTTGTTGTTTTGTACTGTCCCCTCTCAGTGTTGCTGCATTGTACTGTCCCCTCTCAGTGTTGTTGTATTGTACTGTCCCCTCTCAGTGTTGTTGTATTGTACTGTCCCCTCTCAGTGTTGTTGTATTGTACTGTCCCCTCTCATTGTTGTTGTGTTGTACCGTCCCCTCTCAGTGTTGTTGTGTTGTACTGTCCCCTCTCATTGTTGTTGTATTGTACTGTCCCCTCTCATTGTTGTTGTATTGTACCGTCCCCTCTCGGTGTTGTTGTGTTGTACTGTCCCCTCTCACTGTTGTTGTATTGTACTGTCCCCTCTCAGTGTTGTTGTATTGTACTGTCCCCTCTTGGTGTTGTTGCATTGTACTGTCCCTCTCTGTGTTGTTGTATTGTACTGTCCCCTCTCAGTGTTGTTGCATTGTACTGTCCCCTCTCAGTGTTGTGTTGTACTGTCCCCTCTCAGTTTGTTGTATTGTACCGTCCCCTCTCAGTGTTGTTGTATTGTACTGTCCCCTCTCAGTGTTGTATTGTACTGTCCCCTCTCATTGTTGTTGTATTGTACCGTCCCCTCTCATTGTTGTTGTGTTGTACTGTCCCCTCTCAGTGTTGTTGTATTGTACTGTCCCCTCTCAGTGTTGTTGCATTGTACTGTCCCCTCTCAGTTTGTTGTATTGTACTGTCCCCTCTCAGTGTTGTTGTATTGTACCGTCCCCTCTCAGTGTTGTATTGTACTGTCCCCTCTCAGTGTTGTATTGTACTGTCCCCTCTCAGTGTTGTATTGTACTGTCCCCTCTCAGTGTTGTTGTATTGTACTGTCCCCTCTCAGTGTTGTTGTATTGTACTGTCCCCTCTCAGTTTGTTGTATTGTACTGTCCCCTCTCAGTGTTGTTGTATTGTACCGTCCCCTCTCAGTGTTGTATTGTACTGTCCCCTCTCAGTGTTGTATTGTACTGTCCCCTCTCAGTGTTGTATTGTACTGTCCCCTCTCAGTGTTGTTGTATTGTACTGTCCCCTCTCAGTGTTGTTGTATTGTACTGTCCCCTCTCAGTTTGTTGTATTGTACTGTCCCCTCTCAGTGTTGTATTGTACTGTCCCCTCTCATTGTTGTTGTATTGTACCGTCCCCTCTCAGTGTTGTATTGTACTGTCCCCTCTCAGTGTTGTTGTATTGTACCGTCCCCTCTCAGTGTTGTATTGTACTGTCCCCTCTCAGTGTTGTTGTATTGTACCGTCCCCTCTCAGTGTTGTTGTATTGTACTGTCCCCTCTCAGTGTTGCTGCATTGTACTGTCCCCTCTCAGTGTTGTTGTATTGTACTGTCCCCTCTCAGTGTTGTTGTATTGTACCGTCCCCTCTCAGTGTTGTTGTGTTGTACTGTCCCCTCTCAGTGTTGTTGTATTGTACTGTCCCCTCTTAATGTTGCTGCATTGTACTGGCCCCTCTCAGTGTTGTTGTATTGTACCGTCCCCTCTCAGTGTTGTTGTGTTGTACTGTCCCCTCTCAGTTTGTTGTATTGTACTGTCCCCTCTCAGTGTTGTTGTATTGTACTGTCCCCTCTTAATGTTGCTGCATTGTACTGGCCCCTCTCAGTGTTGTTGTATTGTACCGTCCCCTCTCAGTGTTGTTGTATTGTACTGTCCCCTCTCACTGTTGTTGTATTGTACTGTCCCCTCTCAGTGTTGTTGCATTGTACTGTCCCCTCTCTGTGTTGCTGCATTGTACTGTCCCCTCTCTGTGTTGTTGTATTGTACTGTCCCCTCTCAGTTTTGCTGCATTGTACTGTCCCCTCTCTGTGTTGTTGTATTGTACTGTCCCCTCTCAGTGTTGTTGTATTGTACTGACCCCTCTCAGTTTTGCTGCATTGTACTGTCCCCTCTCAGTTTTGCTGCAATGTACTGTCCCCTCTCAGTGTTGTTGCATTGTACCGTCCCCTCTCAATGTTGTTGCATTGTACTGTCCCCTCTCAGTGTTGTTGTACTGTACTGTCCCCTCTCAGTTTTGCTGCATTGTACTGTCCCCTCTCAGTGTTGTTGTATTGTACCGTCCCCTCTCAGTGTTGTTGCATTGTACTGTCCCCTCTCGATGTTATTGCATTCTACTGTCCCCTCTTAGTGTTGTTGCATTGTACTGTCCCCTCTCAGTGTTGTTGCATTGTACTGTCCCCTCTCAGTGTTGTATTGTACTGGCCCCTCTCAGTGTTGTTGTATTGTACTGTCCCCTCTCAGTGTTGTTGTATTGTACTGTCCCCTCTCAGTGTTGTTGTATTGTACTGTCCCCTCTCAGTTTTGCTGCATTGTACCGTCCCCTCTCAGTGTTGTTGCATTGTACTGTCCCCTCTCAGTGTTGTTGCATTGTCCTGTCCCCGCTCTGTGTTGTTGCATTGTACTGTCCCCTCTCAGTTTTGCTGCATTGTACCGTCCCCTCTCAGTGTTGTTGCATTGTACTGTCCCCTCTCGATGTTATTGCATTCTACTGTCCCCTCTTAGTGTTGTTGCATTGTACTGTCCCCTCTCAGTGTTGTTGCATTGTACTGTCCCCTCTCTATGTTGTATTGTACTGTCCCCTCTCAGTGTTGTTGTATTGTACCGTCCCCTCTCAGTGTTGTTGTACTGTACCGTCCCCTCTCAGTGTTGTTGTATTGTACTGTCCCCTCTCAGTGTTGTTGTATTGTACTGTCCCCTCTCAGTGTTGCTGCATTGTACCGTCCCCTCTCAGTGTTGTTGTATTGTACTGTCCCCTCTCGATGTTGTTGCATTGTTCTGTCCGCTCTCAGTGTTGTTGTATTGTACTGTCCCCTCTCAGTGTTGTTGTATTGCCCTGTCCCCTCTCAGTGTTGTTGCATTGTACTGCCCTCTCTTGGTGTTGTTGCATTGTACTGTCCCCTCTCTGTGTTGTTGCATTGTACTGTCCCCTCTCAGTGTTGTTGTATTGCCCTGTCCCCTCTCAGTGTTGTTGCATTGTACTGCCCTCTCTTGGTGTTGTTGCATTGTACTGTCCCCTCTCTGTGTTGTTGCATTGTACTGTCCCCTCTCACTGTTGTTGTATTGTACTGTCCCCTCTCAGTGTTGTTGTATTGTACTGTCCCCTCTCTGTGTTGTTGCATTGTACTGTCCCCTCTCAGTGTTGTTGTATTGCCCTGTCCCCTCTCAGTGTTGTTGCATTGTACTGCCCCCTCTTGGTGTTGTTGTATTGTACTGTCCCCTCTCAGTGTTGTTGTATTGCACTGTTCCCTCTCTGTGTTGTTGCATTGTTCTGTCCCCTCTCTGTGTTGATGCATTGTACTGTCCCCTCTCACTGTTGTTGTATTGTACTGTCCCCTCTCACTGTTGTTGTATTGCACTGTTCCCTCTCAGTGTTGTTGCATTGTGCTGTCCCCTCTCAGTGTTGTTGTATTGTACTGTCCCCTCTCAGTGTTGTTGCATTGTACTGCCCCCTCTTGGTGTTGTTGTATTGCACTGTTCCCTCTCTGTGTTGTTGCATTGTTCTGTCCCCTCTCTGTGTTGATGCATTGTACTGTCCCCTCTCACTGTTGTTGTATTGTACTGTCCCCTCTCAGTGTTGTTGTATTGCACTGTCCCCTCTCAGTGTTGTTGCATTGTGCTGTCCCCTCTCAGTGTTGTTGTATTGTACTGTCCCCTCTCACTGTTGTTGTATTGTACTGTCCCCTCTCAGTGTTGTTGTATTGTACTGTCCCCTCTCAGTGTTGTTGTATGGCACTGTTCCCTCTCTGTGTTGTTGTATTGTACTGTCCCCTCTCAGTGTTGTTGCATTGTACTGTCCCCTTTCACTGTTGTTGTATTGTACTGTCCCCTCTCAGTGTTGTTGTCTTGTACTGACCCCTCTCAGTGTTGCTGCATTGTACTGTCCCCTCTCAGTGTTGTATTGTACTGTCCCCTCTCAGTGTTGTATTGTACTGTCCCCTCTCAGTGTTGTTGCATTGTACTGTCCCCTTTCACTGTTGTTGTATTATACTGTCCCCTCTCACTGTTGTTGCATTGTACTGTCCCCTTTCACTGTTGTTGTATTGTACTGTCCCCTCTCTGTGTTGTTGTATTGTACTGTCCCCTCTCTGTGTTGTTGTATTGTACTGTCCCCTCTCAGTGTTGTTGTATTGTACTGTCCCCTCTCAGTTTTGCATTGTACCGTCCCCTCTCTGTGTTGTTGTATTGTACCGTCCCATCTCAGAGTTGTTGCATTGTACTGTCCCCTCTCAGTGTTGTTGTATTGTACTGTCCCCTCTTGGTGTTGTTGTATTGTACTGTCCCCTCTCAGTGTTGTTGCATTGTACTGGCCCCTCTCAGTGTTGTTGCATTGTACTGGCCCCTCTCAGTGTTGTATTGTACTGTCCCCTCTTGGTGTTGTTGTATTGTACTGTCCCCTCTCAGTGTTGTTGCATTGTACTGGCCCCTCTCAGTGTTGTTGCATTGTACTGGCCCCTCTCAGTGTTGTATTGTACTGTCCCCTCTCAGTGTTGTTGTATTGTACTGTCCCCTCAGTGTTGTTGCATTGTACTGTCCGCTCTCAGTGTTGTTGTATTGTACTGTCCCCTCTCAGTGTTGTATTGTACTGTCCCTTCTCAGTGTTGTTGCATTGTCCTGTCCCCTCTCGATGTTGTTGCATTTTGCTGTCCCCTCTCAGTGTTGTTGCATTGTACTGTCCCCTCTCAGTGTTGTTGCATTGTCCTGTCCCCTCTCAGTGTTGTTGCATTGTCCTGTCCCCTCTCAGTGTTGTTGCATTGTACTGTCCCCTCTCAGTGTTGTTGCATTGTACTGTCCCCTCTCAGTGTTGTTGCATTGTACTGTCCCCTCTCAGTGTTGTTGTATTGTACTGTCCCCTCTCAGTGTTGTTGTATTGTACTGTCCCCTCTCAGTGTTGTTGCATTGTCCTGTCCCCTCTCAGTGTTGTTGCATTGTCCTGTCCCCTCTCAGTGTTGTTGCATTGTACTGTCCCCTCTCAGTGTTGTTGCATTGTACTGTCCCCTCTCAGTGTTGTTGTATTGTACTATCCCCTCTCTGTGTTGCATTGTACTGTCCCCTCTCACTGTTGTTGTATTGTACTGTCCCCTCTCAGTGTTGTTGCATTGTTCTGTCCCCTCTCTGTGTTGCTGCATTGTACTGTCCCCTCTCACTGTTGTTGCATTGTACTGTCCCCTCTCACTGTTGTTGTATTGTACTGTCCCCTCTCAGTGTTGTTGCATTGTTCTGTCCCCTCTCTGTGTTGCTGCATTGTACTGTCCCCTCTCACTGTTGTTGGATTGTTCTGTCCCCTCTCTGTGTTGCTGCATTGTACTGTCCCCTCTCACTGTTGTTGTATTGTCCTGTCCCCTCTCAGTGTTGTTGTATTGTACTGTCCCCTCTCTGTGTTGCTGCATTGTACTGTCCCCTCTTGGTGTTGTTGTATTGTACTGGCCCCTCTCAGTGTTGTTGCATTGTACTGTCCCCTCTTGGTGTTGTTGTATTGTACTGGCCCCTCTCAGTGTTGTTGCATTGTACTGCCCCCTCTTGGTGTTGTTGTATTGTACTGTCCCCTCTCAGTGTTGTTGTATTGTACTGTCCCCTCTCAGTGTTGTTGTATTGTACTGTCCCCTCTCTGTGTTGTTGTATTGTACTGTCCCCTCTCAGTGTTGTATTGTACTGTCCCCTCTCAGTGTTGTTGTATTGTACTGTCCCCTCTCAGTGTTGTTGCATTGTACTGTCCCCACTCTGTGTTGCATTGTACTGTCCCCTCTCTGTGTTGCATTGTACTGTCCCCTCTCAGTGTTGCATTATACTGTCCCCTCTCAGTGTTGTATTGTACTGTCCCCTCTCTGTGTTGCATTGTACTGTCCCCTCTCAGTGTTGCATTGTACTGTCCCCTCTCTGTGTTGCATTGTACTGTCCCCTCTCAGTGTTGCATTATACTGTCCCCTCTCTGTGTTGCATTGTACTGTCCCCTCTCTGTGTTGCATTGTACTGTCCCCTCTCAGTGTTGCATTATACTGTCCCCTCTCAGTGTTGCATTGTACTGTCCCCTCTCAGTGTTGTATTGTACTGTCCCCTCTCAGTGTTGTTGTATTCTCCTGTCCCCTCTCAGTGTTGTTGTATTGTACTGTCCCCTCTCAGTGTTGTTGTATTGTACTGTCCCCTCTCTGTGTTGTTGCATTGTACCGTCCCCTCTCAGTGTTGTATTGTACTGGCCCCTCTCAGTGTTGTTGTATTGTACTGTCCCCTCTCAGTGTTGTTGTATTGTACTGTCCCCTCTCAGTGTTGTTGTATTGTACTGTCCCCTCTCAGTGTTGTTGTATTGTACTGTCCCCTCTCAGTGTTGTTGTATTGTACTGTCCCCTCTCAGTGTTGCTCCATTGTACTGGCCCCTCTCGGTGTTGCATTGTACTGTCCGCTCTCAGTGTTGTTGTATTGTACTGTCCCCTCTCAGTGTTGTTGCACTGAACTATCCCCTCAGTGTTGTTGTATTGTACTGTCCCCTCTCTGTGTTGTTGCATTGTTCTGTCCCCTCCCTGTGTTGTTGCATTGTACTGTCCACTCTCAGTGTTGTTGTATTGTACTGTCCCCTCTCTGTGTTGTTGCATTGTACTGTCCCCTCTCACTGTTGTTGCATTGTACTGTCCACTCTCAGTGTTGCTGCATTGTACTGTCCACTCTCAGTGTTGTTGTATTGTACTGTCCCCTCTCAGTGTTGTTGCATTGTACTGTCCCCTCTCACTGTTGTATTGTACTGTCCCCTCTCTGTGTTGTTGTATTGCACTGGCCCCTCTCAGTGTTGTATTGTACTGTCCCCTCTCAGTGTTGTTGCATTGTACTGTCCCCTCTCAGTTTTGCATTGTACTGTCCCCTCTCAGTGTTGTTGCATTGTACTGTCCCCTCTCTGTGTTGTATTGTACTGTCCCCTCTCAGTGTTGTTGCATTGTACTGTCCCCTCTCACTGTTGTTGTATTGTACTGTCCCCTCTCAGTTTTGCATTGTACTGTCCCCTCTCAGTGTTGTTGTACTGTACTGCCCCCTCTTGGTGTTGTTGCATTGTACCGTCCCATCTCAGTGTTGTTGCATTGTACTGTCCCCTCTCAGTGTTGTTGCATTGTACTGTCCCCTCTCAGTGTTGTTGTACTGTACTGCCCCCTCTTGGTGTTGTTGCATTGTACTGTCCCCTCTCAGTGTTGTTGCATTGTACTGTCCCCTCTCTGTGTTGTTGCATTGTACTGTCCCCTCTCTGTGTTGTTGCATTGTACTGTCCCCTCTCAGTGTTGTTGTATTGTACTGTCCCCTCTCGATGTTGTTGCATTGTACTGTCCCCACTTAGTGTTGTTGTATTGTACCGTCCCCTCTCAGTGTTGTTGCATTCTACTGTCCCCTCTCGATGTTGTTGTATTGTACTGTCCCCTCTCAGTGTTGTTGTACTGTACTGTCCCCTCTCGATGTTGTTGTATTGTGCTGTCCCCTCTCAGTGTTGTATTGTACTGTCCCCTCTCGATGTTGTTGTATTGTACTGTCCCCTCTCGATGTTGTTGTATTGTACTGTCCCCTCTCGATGTTGTTGTATTGTACTGTCCCCTCTCAGTGTTGTTGCAGTGTACTGTCCCCTCTCTGTGTTGTTGTATTGTACTGTCCCCTCTCAGTGTTGTTGTATTGTACTGTCCCCTCTCACTGTTGTTGTATTGTACTGTCCCCCCGCAGTGTTGTTGCATTGTACTGTCCCCTCTCTGTGTTGCTGCATTGTACTGTCCCCTCTCAGTGTTGTTGTATTGTACTGTCCCCTCTCGGTGTTGTTGTATTGGACTGTCCCCTCTCAGTGTTGCATTGTACTGTCCCCTCTCAGTGTTGTTGTATTGTACTGTCCCCTCTCTGTGTTGCATTGTACTATCCCCTCTCAGTGTTGTTGCATTGTACGATCCCCTCTCAGTGTTGTTGCATTGTACTGTCCCCTCTCAGTGTTGTTGCATTGTACGGTCCCCTCTCAGTGTTGTTGTATTGTACTGTCCCCTCTCAGTGTTGCATTGTACTATCCCCTCTCAGTGTTGTTGCATTGTACGGTCCCCTCTCAGTGTTGTTGTATTGTACTGTCCCCTCTCTGTGTTGCATTGTACTGTCCCCTCTCAGTGTTGTTGCATTGTACGGTCCCCTCTCAGTGTTGTTGTATTGTACTGTCCCCTCTCAGTGTTGTATTGTACTGTCCCCTCTCACTGTTGTTGTATTGTACGGTCCCCTCTCAGTGTTGTTGTATTGTACTGTCCCCTCTCAGTGTTGCATTGTACTGTCCCCTCTCACTGTTGTTGTATTGTACGGTCCCCTCTCAGTGTTGTTGTATTGTACTGTCCCCTCTCTGTGTTGCATTGTACTATCCCCTCTCAGTGTTGTTGCATTGTACGGTCCCCCCTCAGTGTTGTTGTATTGTACTGTCCCCTCTCAGTGTTGTATTGTACTGTCCCCTCTCACTGTTGTTGTATTGTACGGTCCCCTCTCAGTGTTGTTGTATTGTACTGTCCCCTCTCAGTGTTGTATTGTACTGTCCCCTCTCACTGTTGTTGTATTGTACGGTCCCCTCTCAGTGTTGTTGTATTGTACTGTCCCCTCTCTGTGTTGCATTGTACTATCCCCTCTCAGTGTTGTTGCATTGTACGGTCCCCTCTCAGTGTTGTTGTATTGTACTGTCCCCTCTCAGTGTTGCATTGTACGGTCCCCTCTCAGTGTTGTTGTATTGTACTGTCCCCTCTCAGTGTTGTTGTATTGTACTGTCCCCTCTGTGTTGTTGCATTGTACTGTCCCCTCTCAGTGTTGTTGTATTGTACTGTCCCCTCTCAGTGTTGTTGTATTGTACTGTCCCCTCTGTGTTGTTGCATTGTACCGTCCCCTCTCAGTGTTGTTGTATTGTACTGTCCCCTCTCAGTTTGTTGTATTGAACTGTCCCCTCTCAGTGTTGTATTGGACTGTCCCCTCTCAGTGTTGTTGTATTGTACTGTCCCCTCTCAGTGTTGTTGTATTGTACTGTCCCCTCTCAGTGTTGTATTGGACTGTCCCCTCTCAGTGTTGTTGTATTGTACTGTCCCCTCTCAGTGTTGTTGTATTGTACGGTCCCCTCTCACTGTTGTTGTATTGTACTGTCCCCTCTCTGTGTTGTATTGTACTGTCCCCTCTCAGTGTTGTATTGTCCTGTCCCCTCTCAGTGTTGTATTGTACTGTCCCCTCTCAGTGTTGTTGCATTGTACTGTCCCCTCTCAGTGTTGTTGTATTGTACTGTCCCCTCTCAGTGTTGTATTGTACTGTCCCCTCTCAGTGTTGTATTGTACTGTCCCCTCTCAGTGTTGTATTGTACTGTCCCCTCTCACTGTTGTTGTATTGTACTGTCCCCTCTCAGTGTTGTATTGTACTGTCCCCTCTCAGTGTTGTTGCATTGTACTGTCCCCTCTCAGTGTTGTATTGTACTGTCCCCTCTCAGTGTTGTTGCATTGTACTGTCCCCTCTCAGTGTTGTATTGTACTGTCCCCTCTCAGTGTTGTATTGTACTGTCCCCTCTCAGTGTTGTATTGTACTGTCCCCTCTCACTGTTGTTGTATTGTACTGTCCCCTCTCAGTGTTGTATTGTACTGTCCCCTCTCAGTGTTGTTGCATTGTACTGTCCCCTCTCAGTGTTGTATTGTACTGTCCCCTCTCAGTGTTGTATTGTACTGTCCCCTCTCAGTGTTGTATTGTACTGTCCCCTCTCAGTGTTGTTGCATTGTACTGTCCCCTCTCAGTGTTGTATTGTACTGTCCCCTCTCAGTGTTGTTGCATTGTACTGTCCCCTCTCAGTGTTGTATTGTACTGTCCCCTCTCAGTGTTGTATTGTACTGTCCCCTCTCAGTGTTGTTGTATTGTACGGTCCCCTCTCAGTGTTGTATTGTACTATCCCCTCTCAGTGATGTTGCATTGTACCGTCCCCTCTCAGTGTTGTTGTATTGTACTGTCCCCTCTCAGTGTTGTTGTATTGTACGGTCCCCTCTCACTGTTGTTGTATTGTACTGTCCCCTCTCAGTGTTGTATTGTACTGTCCCCTCTCAGTGTTGTATTGTACTGTCCCCTCTCAGTGTTGTTGCATTGTACTGTCCCCTCTCAGTGTTGTATTGTACTGTCCCCTCTCAGTGTTGCATTGTACTGTCCCCTCTCAGTGTTGTTGCATTGTACTGGCCCCTCTCAGTGTTGTTGTATTGTACTGTCCCCTCTCTGTGTTGTTGTATTGTACTGTCCCCTCTCAGTGTTGTTGCATTGTACTGGCCCCTCTCAGTGTTGTTGTATTGTACTGTCTCCTCTCAGTGTTGTTGTATTGTACTGTTCCCTCTCAGTGTTGTTGCATTGTACTGTCCCCTCTCACTGTTGTTGTATTGTACTGTCCCCTCTCGGTGTTGTTGTATTGTACTGTCCCCTCTCAGTGTTGCATTGTACTATCCCCTCTCAGTGTTGTTGCATTGTACGGTCCCCTCTCACTGTTGTTGTATTGTACTGTCCCCTCTCAGTGTTGCATTGTACTGTCCCCTCTCAGTGTTGTTGTATTGTACGGTCCCCTCTCAGTGTTGTATTGTACTATCCCCTCTCAGTGATGTTGCATTGTACCGTCCCCTCTCAGTGTTGTTGTATTGTACTGTCCACTCTCAGTGTTGCATTGTACTGTCCCCTCTCAGTGTTGTTGTATTGTACGGTCCCCTCTCAGTGTTGTATTGTACTATCCCCTCTCAGTGATGTTGCATTGTACCGTCCCCTCTCAGTGTTGTTGTATTGTACTGTCCACTCTCAGTGTTGTTGTATTGTACTGTCCCCTCTCTGTGTTGTTGCATTGTACTGTCCCCTCTCACTGTTGTTGCATTGTACTGTCCACTCTCAGTGTTGCTGCATTGTACTGTCCACTCTCAGTGTTGTTGTATTGTACTGTCCCCTCTCAGTGTTGTTGCATTGTACTGTCCCCTCTCACTGTTGTATTGTACTGTCCCCTCTCTGTGTTGTTGTATTGCACTGGCCCCTCTCAGTGTTGTTGCATTGTACTGTCCCCTCTCTGTGTTGTTGCATTGTACCGTCCCCTCTCAGTGTTGTTGCATTGTACTGACCCCTCTCAGTGTTGTTGTATTGTACTGTCCCCTCTCAGTTTTGCATTGTACTGTCCCCTCTCAGTGTTGTTGCATTGTACTGTCCCCTCTCTGTGTTGTATTGTACTGTCCCCTCTCAGTGTTGTTGCATTGTACTGTCCCCTCTCAGTGTTGTTGCATTGTACTGTCCCCTCTCAGTGTTGTTGCATTGTACTGTCCCCTCTCAGTGTTGTTGTACTGTACTGCCCCCTCTTGGTGTTGTTGTATTGTACTGTCCCCTCTCAGTGTTGTTGTATTGTACTGTCCCCTCTCAGTGTTGTTGTATTGTACTGTCCCCTCTCAGTGTTGTTGCATTTTACTGTCCCCTCTCAGTGTTGTTGTATTGTACTGTCCCCTCTCAGTGTTGTTGTATTGTACTGTCCCCTCTCAGTGTTGTTGTATTGTACTGTCCCCTCTCAGTGTTGTTGCATTTTACTGTCCCCTCTCAGTGTTGTTGTATTGTACTGTCCCCTCTCAGTGTTGTTGTAGTACTGTACTGCCCCCTCTTGGTGTTGTTGCATTGTACCGTCCCATCTCAGTGTTGTTGCATTGTACTGTCCCCTCTCAGTGTTGTTGCATTGTACTGTCCCCTCTCAGTGTTGTTGTACTGTACTGCCCCCTCTTGGTGTTGTTGCATTGTACTGTCCCCTCTCAGTGTTGTTGCATTGTACTGTCACCTCTCTGTGTTGTTGCATTGTACTGTCCCCTCTCTGTGTTGTTGTGTTGTCCTGTCCCCTCTCTGTGTTGTATTCTCCTGTCCCCTCTCAGTGTTGTTGCATTGTACTGTCCCCTCTCAGTGTTGTTGCATTGTACTGTCCCCTCTCAGTGTTGTTGTATTGTACTGTCCCCTCTCGATGTTGTTGCATTGTACTGTCCCCACTTAGTGTTGTTGTATTGTACCGTCCCCTCTCAGTGTTGTTGCATTGTACTGTCCCCTCTCGATGTTGTTGTATTGTACTGTCCCCTCTCAGTGTTGTTGTACTGTACTGTCCCCTCTCGATGTTGTTGTATTGTACTGTCCCCTCTCGATGTTGTTGTATTGTACTGTCCCCTCTCAGTGTTGTTGTATTGTACTGTCCCCTCTCGATGTTGTTGTATTGTACTGTCCCCTCTCGATGTTGTTGTATTGTACTGTCCCCTCTCGATGTTGTTGTATTGTACTGTCCCCTCTCAGTGTTGTTGTATTGTACTGTCCCCTCTCAGTGTTGTTGCATTGTACTGTCCCCTCTCGATGTTGTTGTATTGTACTGTCCCCTCTCAGTGTTGTTGTATTGTACTGTCCCCTCTCGATGTTGTTGTATTGTACTGTCCCCTCTCAGTGTTGTTGTATTGTACTGTCCCCTCTCTGTGTTGTTGCATTGTACCGTCCCCTCTCAGTATTGTATTGTACTGTCCCCTCTCAGTGTTGTTGTATTGTACTGTCCCCTCCCACTGTCGTTGTATTGCACTGTCCCCTCTCACTGTTGTTGTATTGTACTGTCCCCTCTCAGTGTTGTTGTATTGTACTGTCCACTCTCAGTGTTGTATTGTACTGTCCCCTCTCAGTGTTGTATTGTACTGTCCCCTCTCAGTATTGTATTGTACTGTCCCCTCTCAATGTTGTTGTATTGTACTGTCCCCTCTCAGTGTTGTTGTATTGTACTGTCCCCTCCCACTGTCGTTGTATTGCACTGTCCCCTCTCACTGTTGTTGTATTGTACTGTCCCCTCTCAGTGTTGTTGTATTGTACTGTCCACTCTCAGTGTTGTATTGTACTGTCCCCTCTCAGTATTGTATTGTACTGTCCCCTCTCAATGTTGTTGTATTGTACTGTCCCCTCTCAGTGTTGTTGTATTGTACTGTCCCCTCCCACTGTCGTTGTATTGCACTGTCCCCTCTCACTGTTGTTGCATTGTACTGTCCCCTCTCAGTGTTGTTGTATTGTACTGTCCCCTCTCTGTGTTGTATTGTACTGTCCCCTCTCTGTGTTGCTGCATTGTACTGTCCCCTCTCAGTGTTGTTGTATTGTACTGTCCCCTCTCGGTGTTGTTGTATTGTACTGTCCCCTCTCAGTGTTGCATTGTACTATCCCCTCTCAGTGTTGTTGCATTGTACGGTCCCCTCTCAGTGTTGTTGTATTGTACTGTCCCCTCTCTGTGTTGCATTGTCCTATCCCCTCTCAGTGTTGTTGCATTGTACTGTCCCCTCTCAGTGTTGTTGTATTGTACTGTCCCCTCTCGTAGTTGTTGTATTGTACTGTCCGCTCTCAGTGTTGCATTGTACTATCCCCTCTCAGTGTTGTTGCATTGTACGGTCCCCTCTCAGTGTTGTTGTATTGTACTGTCCCCTCTCTGTGTTGCATTGTACTATCCCCTCTCTGTGTTGTTGCATTGTACGGTCCCCTCTCAGTGTTGTTGTATTGTACTGTCCCCTCTCTGTGTTGCATTGTACTATCCCCTCTCTGTGTTGTTGCATTGTACGGTCCCCTCTCAGTGTTGTTGTATTGTACTGTCCCCTCTCTGTGTTGCATTGTACTATCCCCTCTCTGTGTTGTTGCATTGTACGGTCCCCTCTCAGTGTTGTTGTATTGTACTGTCCCCTCTCACTGTTGTTGTATTGTACGGTCCCCTCTCAGTGTTGTTGTATTGTACTGTCCCCTCTCAGTGTTGCATTGTACTATCCCCTCTCAGTGTTGTTGCATTGTACGGTCCCCTCTCAGTGTTGTTGTATTGTACTGTCCCCTCTCAGTGTTGCATTGTACGGTCCCCTCTCAGTGTTGTTGTATTGTACTGTCCCCTCTCAGTGTTGTTGTATTGTACTGTCCCCTCTCACTGTTGTTGTATTGTACGGTCCCCTCTCAGTGTTGTATTGTACTATCCCCTCTCAGTGATGTTGCATTGTACTGTCCCCTCTCTGTGTTGTTGTATTGTACCGTCCCCTCTCAGTGTTGTTGTATTGTACTGTCCCCTCTCACTGTTGTTGTATTGTACTGTCCCCTCTCAGTGTTGTTGTATTGTACCGTCCCCTCTCAGTGTTGTTGTATTGTACTGTCCCCTCTCAGTGTTGTTGTATTGTACTGTCCCCTCTCACTGTTGTTGTATTGTACTGTCCCCTCTCAGTGTTGTTGCATTGTACTGTCCCCTCTCAGTGTTGTTGTATTGTACTGTCCCCTCTCAGTGTTGTTGCATTGTACTGTCCCCTTTCACTGTTGTTGTATTATACTGTCCCCTCTCACTGTTGTTGCATTGTACTGTCCCCTTTCACTGTTGTTGTATTGTACTGTCCCCTCTCTGTGTTGTTGTATTGTACTGTCCCCTCTCTGTGTTGTTGTATTGTACTGTCCCCTCTCAGTGTTGTTGTATTGTACCGTCCCATCTCAGAGTTGTTGCATTGTACCGTCCCCTCTCAGTGTTGTTGTATTGTACTGTCCCCTCTTGGTGTTGTTGTATTGTACTGTCCCCTCTCAGTGTTGTTGCATTGTACTGGCCCCTCTCAGTGTTGTTGCATTGTACTGGCCCCTCTCAGTGTTGTATTGTACTGTCCCCTCTTGGTGTTGTTGTATTGTACTGTCCCCTCTCAGTGTTGTTGCATTGTACTGGCCCCTCTCAGTGTTGTTGCATTGTACTGGCCCCTCTCAGTGTTGTATTGTACTGTCCCCTCTCAGTGTTGTTGTATTGTACTGTCCCCTCAGTGTTGTTGCATTGTACTGTCCGCTCTCAGTGTTGTTGTATTGTACTGTCCCCTCTCAGTGTTGTATTGTACTGTCCCTTCTCAGTGTTGTTGCATTGTCCTGTCCCCTCTCGATGTTGTTGCATTTTGCTGTCCCCTCTCAGTGTTGTTGCATTGTACTGTCCCCTCTCAGTGTTGTTGCATTGTCCTGTCCCCTCTCAGTGTTGTTGCATTGTCCTGTCCCCTCTCAGTGTTGTTGCATTGTACTGTCCCCTCTCAGTGTTGTTGCATTGTACTGTCCCCTCTCAGTGTTGTTGTATTGTACTGTCCCCTCTCAGTGTTGTTGTATTGTACTGTCCCCTCTCAGTGTTGTTGCATTGTCCTGTCCCCTCTCAGTGTTGTTGCATTGTCCTGTCCCCTCTCAGTGTTGTTGCATTGTACTGTCCCCTCTCAGTGTTGTTGCATTGTACTGTCCCCTCTCAGTGTTGTTGTATTGTACTATCCCCTCTCTGTGTTGCATTGTACTGTCCCCTCTCACTGTTGTTGTATTGTACTGTCCCCTCTCAGTGTTGTTGCATTGTTCTGTCCCCTCTCTGTGTTGCTGCATTGTACTGTCCCCTCTCACTGTTGTTGCATTGTACTGTCCCCTCTCACTGTTGTTGTATTGTACTGTCCCCTCTCAGTGTTGTTGCATTGTTCTGTCCCCTCTCTGTGTTGCTGCATTGTACAGTCCCCTCTCACTGTTGTTGGATTGTTCTGTCCCCTCTCTGTGTTGCTGCATTGTACTGTCCCCTCTCACTGTTGTTGTATTGTCCTGTCCCCTCTCAGTGTTGTTGTATTGTACTGTCCCCTCTCTGTGTTGCTGCATTGTACTGTCCCCTCTTGGTGTTGTTGTATTGTACTGGCCCCTCTCAGTGTTGTTGCATTGTACTGTCCCCTCTTGGTGTTGTTGTATTGTACTGGCCCCTCTCAGTGTTGTTGCATTGTACTGCCCCCTCTTGGTGTTGTTGTATTGTACTGTCCCCTCTCAGTGTTGTTGTATTGTACTGTCCCCTCTCAGTGTTGTTGTATTGTACTGTCCCCTCTCTGTGTTGTTGTATTGTACTGTCCCCTCTCAGTGTTGTATTGTACTGTCCCCTCTCAGTGTTGTTGTATTGTACTGTCCCCTCTCAGTGTTGTTGCATTGTACTGTCCCCACTCTGTGTTGCATTGTACTGTCCCCTCTCTGTGTTGCATTGTACTGTCCCCTCTCTGTGTTGCATTGTACTGTCCCCTCTCAGTGTTGCATTATACTGTCCCCTCTCAGTGTTGCATTGTACTGTCCCCTCTCAGTGTTGTATTGTACTGTCCCCTCTCAGTGTTGTTGCATTGTACTGTCCCCTCTCAGTGTTGTTGTATTGTACTGTCCCCTCTCAGTGTTGTTGTATTGTACTGTCCCCTCTCTGTGTTGTTGCATTGTACCGTCCCCTCTCAGTGTTGTATTGTACTGGCCCCTCTCAGTGTTGTTGTATTGTACTGTCCCCTCTCAGTGTTGTTGTATTGTACTGTCCCCTCTCAGTGTTGTTGTATTGTACTGTCCCCTCTCAGTGTTGTTGTATTGTACTGTCCCCTCTCAGTGTTGTTGTATTGTACTGTCCCCTCTCAGTGTTGCTCCATTGTACTGGCCCCTCTCGGTGTTGCATTGTACTGTCCGCTCTCAGTGTTGTATTGTACTGTCCCCTCTCAGTGTTGTTGCACTGAACTATCCCCTCAGTGTTGTTGTATTGTACTGTCCCCTCTCTGTGTTGTTGCATTGTTCTGTCCCCTCCCTGTGTTGTTGCATTGTACTGTCCACTCTCAGTGTTGTTGTATTGTACTGTCCCCTCTCTGTGTTGTTGCATTGTACTGTCCCCTCTCACTGTTGTTGCATTGTACTGTCCACTCTCAGTGTTGCTGCATTGTACTGTCCACTCTCAGTGTTGTTGTATTGTACTGTCCCCTCTCAGTGTTGTTGCATTGTACTGACCCCTCTCAGTGTTGTTGTATTGTACTGTCCCCTCTCAGTTTTGCATTGTACTGTCCCCTCTCAGTGTTGTTGCATTGTACTGTCCCCTCTCTGTGTTGTATTGTACTGTCCCCTCTCAGTGTTGTTGCATTGTACTGTCCCCTCTCACTGTTGTTGTATTGTACTGTCCCCTCTCAGTTTTGCATTGTACTGTCCCCTCTCAGTGTTGTTGTACTGTACTGCCCCCTCTTGGTGTTGTTGCATTGTACCGTCCCATCTCAGTGTTGTTGCATTGTACTGTCCCCTCTCAGTGTTGTTGCATTGTACTGTCCCCTCTCAGTGTTGTTGTACTGTACTGCCCCCTCTTGGTGTTGTTGCATTGTACTGTCCCCTCTCAGTGTTGTTGCATTGTACTGTCCCCTCTCTGTGTTGTTGCATTGTACTGTCCCCTCTCTGTGTTGTTGCATTGTACTGTCCCCTCTCAGTGTTGTTGTATTGTACTGTCCCCTCTCGATGTTGTTGCATTGTACTGTCCCCACTTAGTGTTGTTGTATTGTACCGTCCCCTCTCAGTGTTGTTGCATTCTACTGTCCCCTCTCGATGTTGTTGTATTGTACTGTCCCCTCTCAGTGTTGTTGTACTGTACTGTCCCCTCTCGATGTTGTTGTATTGTGCTGTCCCCTCTCAGTGTTGTATTGTACTGTCCCCTCTCGATGTTGTTGTATTGTACTGTCCCCTCTCAGTGTTGTTGTATTGTACTGTCCCCTCTCAGTGTTGTATTGTACTGTCCCCTCTCAGTGTTGTATTGTACTGTCCCCTCTCAGTGTTGTTGCAGTGTACTGTCCCCTCTCTGTGTTGTTGTATTGTACTGTCCCCTCTCAGTGTTGTTGTATTGTACTGTCCCCTCTCACTGTTGTTGTATTGTACTGTCCCCCCGCAGTGTTGTTGCATTGTACTGTCCCCTCTCTGTGTTGCTGCATTGTACTGTCCCCTCTCAGTGTTGTTGTATTGTACTGTCCCCTCTCGGTGTTGTTGTATTGTACTGTCCCCTCTCTGTGTTGCATTGTACTGTCCCCTCTCAGTGTTGTTGTATTGTACTGTCCCCTCTCTGTGTTGCATTGTACTATCCCCTCTCAGTGTTGTTGCATTGTACGATCCCCTCTCAGTGTTGTTGCATTGTACTGTCCCCTCTCAGTGTTGTTGCATTGTACGGTCCCCTCTCAGTGTTGTTGTATTGTACTGTCCCCTCTCAGTGTTGCATTGTACTATCCCCTCTCAGTGTTGTTGCATTGTACGGTCCCCTCTCAGTGTTGTTGTATTGTACTGTCCCCTCTCTGTGTTGCATTGTACTGTCCCCTCTCAGTGTTGTTGCATTGTACGGTCCCCTCTCAGTGTTGTTGTATTGTACTGTCCCCTCTCAGTGTTGTATTGTACTGTCCCCTCTCACTGTTGTTGTATTGTACGGTCCCCTCTCAGTGTTGTTGTATTGTACTGTCCCCTCTCAGTGTTGCATTGTACTGTCCCCTCTCACTGTTGTTGTATTGTACGGTCCCCTCTCAGTGTTGTTGTATTGTACTGTCCCCTCTCTGTGTTGCATTGTACTATCCCCTCTCAGTGTTGTTGCATTGTACGGTCCCCCCTCAGTGTTGTTGTATTGTACTGTCCCCTCTCAGTGTTGTATTGTACTGTCCCCTCTCACTGTTGTTGTATTGTACGGTCCCCTCTCAGTGTTGTTGTATTGTACTGTCCCCTCTCAGTGTTGTATTGTACTGTCCCCTCTCACTGTTGTTGTATTGTACGGTCCCCTCTCAGTGTTGTTGTATTGTACTGTCCCCTCTCTGTGTTGCATTGTACTATCCCCTCTCAGTGTTGTTGCATTGTACGGTCCCCTCTCAGTGTTGTTGTATTGTACTGTCCCCTCTCAGTGTTGCATTGTACGGTCCCCTCTCAGTGTTGTTGTATTGTACTGTCCCCTCTCAGTGTTGTTGTATTGTACTGTCCCCTCTGTGTTGTTGCATTGTACTGTCCCCTCTCAGTGTTGTTGTATTGTACTGTCCCCTCTCAGTGTTGTTGTATTGTACTGTCCCCTCTGTGTTGTTGCATTGTACCGTCCCCTCTCAGTGTTGTTGTATTGTACTGTCCCCTCTCAGTTTGTTGTATTGAACTGTCCCCTCTCAGTGTTGTATTGGACTGTCCCCTCTCAGTGTTGTTGTATTGTACTGTCCCCTCTCAGTGTTGTATTGTACTGTCCCCTCTCAGTGTTGTATTGGACTGTCCCCTCTCAGTGTTGTTGTATTGTACTGTCCCCTCTCAGTGTTGTTGTATTGTACGGTCCCCTCTCACTGTTGTTGTATTGTACTGTCCCCTCTCTGTGTTGTATTGTACTGTCCCCTCTCAGTGTTGTATTGTACTGTCCCCTCTCAGTGTTGTTGTATTGTACTGTCCCCTCTCAGTGTTGTATTGTACTGTCCCCTCTCAGTGTTGTTGCATTGTACTGTCCCCTCTCAGTGTTGTTGTATTGTACTGTCCCCTCTCAGTGTTGTATTGTACTGTCCCCTCTCAGTGTTGTATTGTACTGTCCCCTCTCAGTGTTGTATTGTACTGTCCCCTCTCACTGTTGTTGTATTGTACTGTCCCCTCTCAGTGTTGTATTGTACTGTCCCCTCTCAGTGTTGTTGCATTGTACTGTCCCCTCTCAGTGTTGTATTGTACTGTCCCCTCTCAGTGTTGTTGCATTGTACTGTCCCCTCTCAGTGTTGTATTGTACTGTCCCCTCTCAGTGTTGTATTGTACTGTCCCCTCTCAGTGTTGTATTGTACTGTCCCCTCTCACTGTTGTTGTATTGTACTGTCCCCTCTCAGTGTTGTATTGTACTGTCCCCTCTCAGTGTTGTTGGATTGTACTGTCCCCTCTCAGTGTTGCATTGTACTGTCCCCTCTCAGTGTTGTATTGTACTGTCCCCTCTCAGTGTTGTATTGTACTGTCCCCTCTCAGTGTTGTTGCATTGTACTGTCCCCTCTCAGTGTTGTATTGTACTGTCCCCTCTCAGTGTTGTTGCATTGTACTGTCCCCTCTCAGTGTTGTATTGTACTGTCCCCTCTCAGTGTTGTATTGTACTGTCCCCTCTCAGTGTTGTTGTATTGTACGGTCCCCTCTCAGTGTTGTATTGTACTATCCCCTCTCAGTGATGTTGCATTGTACCGTCCCCTCTCAGTGTTGTTGTATTGTACTGTCCCCTCTCAGTGTTGTTGTATTGTACGGTCCCCTCTCACTGTTGTTGTATTGTACTGTCCCCTCTCAGTGTTGTATTGTACTGTCCCCTCTCAGTGTTGTATTGTACTGTCCCCTCTCAGTGTTGTTGCATTGTACTGTCCCCTCTCAGTGTTGTATTGTACTGTCCCCTCTCAGTGTTGCATTGTACTGTCCCCTCTCAGTGTTGTTGCATTGTACTGGCCCCTCTCAGTGTTGTTGTATTGTACTGTCCCCTCTCTGTGTTGTTGTATTGTACTGTCCCCTCTCAGTGTTGTTGCATTGTACTGGCCCCTCTCAGTGTTGTTGTATTGTACTGTCTCCTCTCAGTGTTGTTGTATTGTACTGTTCCCTCTCAGTGTTGTTGCATTGTACTGTCCCCTCTCACTGTTGTTGTATTGTACTGTCCCCTCTCGGTGTTGTTGTATTGTACTGTCCCCTCTCAGTGTTGCATTGTACTAACCCCTCTCAGTGTTGTTGCATTGTACGGTCCCCTCTCACTGTTGTTGTATTGTACTGTCCCCTCTCAGTGTTGCATTGTACTGTCCCCTCTCAGTGTTGTTGTATTGTACGGTCCCCTCTCAGTGTTGTATTGTACTATCCCCTCTCAGTGATGTTGCATTGTACCGTCCCCTCTCAGTGTTGTTGTATTGTACTGTCCACTCTCAGTGTTGCATTGTACTGTCCCCTCTCAGTGTTGTTGTATTGTACGGTCCCCTCTCAGTGTTGTATTGTACTATCCCCTCTCAGTGATGTTGCATTGTACCGTCCCCTCTCAGTGTTGTTGTATTGTACTGTCCACTCTCAGTGTTGTTGTATTGTACTGTCCCCTCTCTGTGTTGTTGCATTGTACTGTCCCCTCTCACTGTTGTTGCATTGTACTGTCCACTCTCAGTGTTGCTGCATTGTACTGTCCACTCTCAGTGTTGTTGTATTGTACTGTCCCCTCTCAGTGTTGTTGCATTGTACTGTCCCCTCTCACTGTTGTATTGTACTGTCCCCTCTCTGTGTTGTTGTATTGCACTGGCCCCTCTCAGTGTTGTTGCATTGTACTGTCCCCTCTCTGTGTTGTTGCATTGTACTGTCCCCTCTCAGTGTTGTTGCATTGTACTGACCCCTCTCAGTGTTGTTGTATTGTACTGTCCCCTCTCAGTTTTGCATTGTACTGTCCCCTCTCAGTGTTGTTGCATTGTACTGTCCCCTCTCTGTGTTGTATTGTACTGTCCCCTCTCAGTGTTGTTGCATTGTACTGTCCCCTCTCAGTGTTGTTGCATTGTACTGTCCCCTCTCAGTGTTGTTGCATTGTACTGTCCCCTCTCAGTGTTGTTGTACTGTACTGCCCCCTCTTGGTGTTGTTGTATTGTACTGTCCCCTCTCAGTGTTGTTGTATTGTACTGTCCCCTCTCAGTGTTGTTGTATTGTACTGTCCCCTCTCAGTGTTGTTGCATTTTACTGTCCCCTCTCAGTGTTGTTGTATTGTACTGTCCCCTCTCAGTGTTGTTGTATTGTACTGTCCCCTCTCAGTGTTGTTGTATTGTACTGTCCCCTCTCAGTGTTGTTGCATTTTACTGTCCCCTCTCAGTGTTGTTGTATTGTACTGTCCCCTCTCAGTGTTGTTGTAGTACTGTACTGCCCCCTCTTGGTGTTGTTGCATTGTACCGTCCCATCTCAGTGTTGTTGCATTGTACTGTCCCCTCTCAGTGTTGTTGCATTGTACTGTCCCCTCTCAGTGTTGTTGTACTGTACTGCCCCCTCTTGGTGTTGTTGCATTGTACTGTCCCCTCTCAGTGTTGTTGCATTGTACTGTCACCTCTCTGTGTTGTTGCATTGTACTGTCCCCTCTCTGTGTTGTTGTGTTGTCCTGTCCCCTCTCTGTGTTGTATTCTCCTGTCCCCTCTCAGTGTTGTTGCATTGTACTGTCCCCTCTCAGTGTTGTTGCATTGTACTGTCCCCTCTCAGTGTTGTTGTATTGTACTGTCCCCTCTCGATGTTGTTGCATTGTACTGTCCCCACTTAGTGTTGTTGTATTGTACCGTCCCCTCTCAGTGTTGTTGCATTGTACTGTCCCCTCTCGATGTTGTTGTATTGTACTGTCCCCTCTCAGTGTTGTTGTACTGTACTGTCCCCTCTCGATGTTGTTGTATTGTACTGTCCCCTCTCGATGTTGTTGTATTGTACTGTCCCCTCTCAGTGTTGTTGTATTGTACTGTCCCCTCTCGATGTTGTTGTATTGTACTGTCCCCTCTCGATGTTGTTGTATTGTACTGTCCCCTCTCGATGTTGTTGTATTGTACTGTCCCCTCTCAGTGTTGTTGTATTGTACTGTCCCCTCTCAGTGTTGTTGCATTGTACTGTCCCCTCTCGATGTTGTTGTATTGTACTGTCCCCTCTCAGTGTTGTTGTATTGTACTGTCCCCTCTCGATGTTGTTGTATTGTACTGTCCCCTCTCAGTGTTGTTGTATTGTACTGTCCCCTCTCTGTGTTGTTGCATTGTACCGTCCCCTCTCAGTATTGTATTGTACTGTCCCCTCTCAATGTTGTTGTATTGTACTGTCCCCTCTCAGTGTTGTTGTATTGTACTGTCCCCTCCCACTGTCGTTGTATTGCACTGTCCCCTCTCACTGTTGTTGTATTGTACTGTCCCCTCTCAGTGTTGTTGTATTGTACTGTCCACTCTCAGTGTTGTATTGTACTGTCCCCTCTCAGTGTTGTTGTATTGTACTGTCCCCTCCCACTGTCGTTGTATTGCACTGTCCCCTCTCACTGTTGTTGCATTGTACTGTCCCCTCTCAGTGTTGTTGTATTGTACTGTCCCCTCTCTGTGTTGTATTGTACTGTCCCCTCTCTGTGTTGCTGCATTGTACTGTCCCCTCTCAGTGTTGTTGTATTGTACTGTCCCCTCTCGGTGTTGTTGTATTGTACTGTCCCCTCTCAGTGTTGCATTGTACTATCCCCTCTCAGTGTTGTTGCATTGTACGGTCCCCTCTCAGTGTTGTTGTATTGTACTGTCCCCTCTCTGTGTTGCATTGTCCTATCCCCTCTCAGTGTTGTTGCATTGTACTGTCCCCTCTCAGTGTTGTTGTATTGTACTGTCCCCTCTCGTAGTTGTTGTATTGTACTGTCCCCTCTCAGTGTTGCATTGTACTATCCCCTCTCAGTGTTGTTGCATTGTACGGTCCCCTCTCAGTGTTGTTGTATTGTACTGTCCCCTCTCTGTGTTGCATTGTACTATCCCCTCTCTGTGTTGTTGCATTGTACGGTCCCCTCTCAGTGTTGTTGTATTGTACTGTCCCCTCTCTGTGTTGCATTGTACTATCCCCTCTCTGTGTTGTTGCATTGTACGGTCCCCTCTCAGTGTTGTTGTATTGTACTGTCCCCTCTCTGTGTTGCATTGTACTATCCCCTCTCTGTGTTGTTGCATTGTACGGTCCCCTCTCAGTGTTGTTGTATTGTACTGTCCCCTCTCACTGTTGTTGTATTGTACGGTCCCCTCTCAGTGTTGTTGTATTGTACTGTCCCCTCTCAGTGTTGCATTGTACTATCCCCTCTCAGTGTTGTTGCATTGTACGGTCCCCTCTCAGTGTTGTTGTATTGTACTGTCCCCTCTCAGTGTTGCATTGTACGGTCCCCTCTCAGTGTTGTTGTATTGTACTGTCCCCTCTCAGTGTTGTTGTATTGTACTGTCCCCTCTCACTGTTGTTGTATTGTACGGTCCCCTCTCAGTGTTGTATTGTACTATCCCCTCTCAGTGATGTTGCATTGTACTGTCCCCTCTCTGTGTTGTTGTATTGTACCGTCCCCTCTCAGTGTTGTTGTATTGTACTGTCCCCTCTCACTGTTGTTGTATTGTACTGTCCCCTCTCAGTGTTGTTGTATTGTACCGTCCCCTCTCAGTGTTGTTGTATTGTACTGTCCCCTCTCAGTGTTGTTGTATTGTACTGTCCCCTCTCAGTGTTGTTGTATTGTACTGTCCCCTCTCACTGTTGTTGTATTGTACTGTCCCCTCTCAGTGTTGTTGCATTGTACTGTCCCCTCTCAGTGTTGTTGTATTGTACTGTCCCCTCTCAGTGTTGTTGCATTGTACTGTCCCCTCTCAGTGTTGTTGTATTGTACTGTCCCCTCTCAGTGTTGTTGTATTGTACTGTCCCCTCTCAGTGTTGTTGCATTGTACTGTCCCCTCTCAGTGTTGTATTGTACTGTCCCCTCTCAGTGTTGTTGCATTGTACTGTCCCCTCTCAGTGTTGTATTGTACTGTCCCCTCTCAGTGTTGTATTGTACTGTCCCCTCTCAGTGTTGTTGCATTGTACTGGCCCCTCTCAGTGTTGTATTGTACTGTCCCCTCTCAGTGTTGTTGCATTGTACTGGCCCCTCTCAGTGTTGTTGTATTGTACTGTCCCCTCTCTGTGTTGTTGTATTGTACTGTCCCCTCTCAGTGTTGTTGCATTGTACTGGCCCCTCTCAGTGTTGTTGTATTGTACTGTCTCCTCTCAGTGTTGTTGTATTGTACTGTTCCCTCTCAGTGTTGTTGCATTGTACTGTCCCCTCTCACTGTTGTTGTATTGTACTGTCCCCTCTCGGTGTTGTTGTATTGTACTGTCCCCTCTCAGTGTTGCATTGTACTATCCCCTCTCAGTGTTGTTGCATTGTACGGTCCCCTCTCACTGTTGTTGTATTGTACTGTCCCCTCTCAGTGTTGTTGTATTGTACTGTCCCCTCTCAGTGTTGCATTGTACTATCCCCTCTCAGTGTTGTTGCATTGTACTGTCCCCTCTCAGTGTTGCTGCATTGTACTGTCCCCTCTCAGTGTTGTTGCATTGTACTGTCCCCTCTCACTGTTGTTGTATTGTACTGTCCCCTCTCAGTGTTGCATTGTACTATCCCCTCTCAGTGTTGTTGCATTGTACGGTCCCCTCTCACTGTTGTTGCATTGTACGGTCCCCTCTCAGTGTTGTTGCATTGTACTGTCCCCTCTCAGTGTTGTATTGTACTGTCCCCTCTCAGTGTTGTTGCATTGTACTGTCCCCTCTCAGTGTTGCTGCATTGTACTGGCCCCTCTCAGTGTTGCTGCATTGTACTGGCCCCTCTCAGTGTTGCTCCATTGTACTGGCCCCTCTCGGTGTTGCATTGTACTGTCCCCTCTCAGTGTTGTTGTATTGTGCTGTCCCCTCTCGGTGTTGTTGTATTGTACTGTCCCCTCTCAGTGTTGCATTGTACTATCCCCTCTCAGTGTTGTTGTATTGTACGGTCCCCTCTCACTGTTGTTGTATTGTACTGTCCCCTCTCAGTGTTGCATTGTACTATCCCCTCTCAGTGTTGTTGCATTGTACGGTCCCCTCTCACTGTTGTTGTATTGTACTGTCCCCTCTCGGTGTTGTTGTATTGTACTGTCCCCTCTCAGTGTTGCATTGTACTATCCCCTCTCAGTGTTGTTGCATGGTACCGTCCCCTCTCACTGTTGTTGTATTGTACTGTCCCCTCTCAGTGTTGTT
The DNA here is from genome assembly GCF_047496795.1 of Chiloscyllium punctatum. Taxonomy (NCBI): domain Eukaryota; kingdom Metazoa; phylum Chordata; class Chondrichthyes; order Orectolobiformes; family Hemiscylliidae; genus Chiloscyllium; species Chiloscyllium punctatum. Next base: position 3,967,422 of record NC_092764.1, on the reverse strand, counting down.
GTATTGTACTGTCCCCTCTCAGTGTTGTTGCATTGTACTGTCCCCTCTCAGTGTTGCTGCATTGTACTGGCCCCTCTCAGTGTTGCTGCATTGTACTATCCCCTCTCAGTGTTGTTGTATTGTACTGACCCCTCTCAGTGTTGTTGCATTGTACTGTCCCCTCTCAGTGTTGCTGCATTGTACTATCCCCTCTCAGTGTTGTTGTATTGTACTGTCCCCTCTCAGTGTTGTTGCATTGTACTGTCCCCTCTCAGTGTTGCTGCATTGTACTGGCCCCTCTCAGTGTTGCTGCATTGTACTATCCCCTCTCAGTGTTGTTGTATTGTACTGTCCCCTCTCAGTGTTGTTGTATTGTACTGTCCCCTCTCAGTGTTGTTGCATTGTACTGTCCCCTCTCAGTGTTGCTGCATTGTACTATCCCCTCTCAGTGTTGTTGTATTGTACTGTCCCCTCTCAGTGTTGTTGCATTGTACTGTCCCCTCTCAGTGTTGCTGCATTGTACTATCCCCTCTCAGTGTTGCTGCATTGTACTATCCCCTCTCAGTGTTGTTGTATTGTACTGTCCCCACTCAGTGTTGTTGTATTGTACTGTCCGCTCTCAGTGTTGTTGCATTGTACTGGCCCCTCTCAGTGTTGTTGTACTGAACTATCCCCTCAGTGTTGTTGCATTGTACTGGCCCCTCTCAGTGTTGTTGCATTGTACTGTCCCCTCTCAGTGTTGTTGCATTGTACTGTCCCCTCTCAGTGTTGTTGTACTGAACTATCCCCTCAGTGTTGTTGCATTGTACTGGCCCCTCTCAGTGTTGTTGCATTGTACTGTCCCCTCTCAGTGTTGTTGCATTGTACTGGCCCCTCTCAGTGTTGTTGCATTGTACTGTCCCCTCTCAGTGTTGTTGCATTGTACTGTCCCCTCTCAGTGTTGTTGTACTGAACTATCCCCTCAGTGTTGTTGCATTGTACTGGCCCCTCTCAGTGTTGTTGCATTGTACTGTCCCCTCTCAGTGTTGTTGCATTGTACTGGCCCCTCTCAGTGTTGTTGCATTGTACTGTCCCCTCTCAGTGTTGTTGCATTGTACTGGCCCCTCTCAGTGTTGTTGTATTGTACTGTCCCCTCTCAGTTTTGCATTGTACTGTCCCCTCTCAGTGTTGCATTGTACTGTCCCCTCTCAGTTTTGCATTATACTGTCCCCTCTCAGTGTTGTTGCATTGTACTGGCCCCTCTCAGTGTTGTATTGTACTGTCCCCTCTCAGTGTTGTATTGTACTGTCCCCTCTTGGTGTTTTTGTATTGTACTGTCCCCTCTTGGTGTTGTTGTATTGTACGGTCCCCTCTCACTGTTGTTGCATTGTACTGTCCCCTCTCAGTGTTGTATTGTACTGCCCCCTCTTGGTGTTGTTGCATTGTACTGTCCCCTCTCAGTGTTGTTGTATTGTACTGGCCCCTCTCAGTGTTGTATTGTACTGTCCCCTCTCTGTGTTGTATTGTACTGTCCCCTCTCTGTGTTGTATTGTACTGTCCCCTCTTGGTGTTTTTGTATTGTACTGTCCCCTCTTGGTGTTGTTGTATTGTACGGTCCCCTCTCACTGTTGTTGCATTGTACTGTCCCCTCTCAGTGTTGTATTGTACTGCCCCCTCTTGGTGTTGTTGCATTGTACTGTCCCCTCTCAGTGTTGTTGTATTGTACAGTCCCCTCTCAGTGTTGTTGCATTGTACTGTCCCCTCTCTGTGTTGTTGCATTGTACTGTCCCCTCTCAGTGTTGTTGTATTGTACTGTCCCCTCTCAGTGTTGTTGTATTGTACTGTCCTCTCTGTGTTGTTGCATTGTACCGTCCCCTCTCAGTGTTGTTGTATTGTACTGTCCCCTCTCAGTTTGTTGTATTGTACTGTCCCCTCTCAGTGTTGTTGTATTGTACTGTCCCCTCTCAGTGTTGTTGTATTGTACTGTCCCCTCTCAGTGTTGTTGTATTGTACTGTCCCCTCTCAGTGTTGTTGTATTGTACGGTCCCCTCTCACTGTTGTTGTATTGTACTGTCCCCTCTCTGTGTTGTATTGTACTGTCCCCTCTCAGTGTTGTATTGTACTGTCCCCTCTCTGTGTTGTATTGTACTGTCCCCTCTCAGTGTTGTATTGTACTGTCCCCTCTCAGTGTTGCTGTATTGTACTGTCCCCTCTCAGTGTTGTATTGTACTGTCCCCTCTCAGTGTTGTTGCATTGTACTGTCCCCTCTCAGTGTTGTATTGTACTGTCCCCTCTCAGTGTTGTATTGTACAGTCCCCTCTCACTGTTGTTGTATTGTACTGTCCCCTCTCAGTGTTGTATTGTACTGTTCCCTCTCAGTGTTGTTGCATTGTACTGTCCCCTCTCAGTGTTGTATTGTACTGTCCCCTCTCAGTGTTGTTGCATTGTACTGTCCCCTCTCAGTGTTGTATTGTACTGTCCCCTCTCAGTGTTGTATTGTACTGTCCCCTCTCAGTGTTGTATTGTACTGTCCCCTCTCACTGTTGTTGTATTGTACTGTCCCCTCTCAGTGTTGTATTGTACTGTCCCCTCTCAGTGTTGTTGCATTGTACTGTCCCCTCTCAGTGTTGTATTGTACTGTCCCCTCTCAGTGTTGTATTGTACTGTCCCCTCTCAGTGTTGTTGCATTGTACTGTCCCCTCTCAGTGTTGTATTGTACTGTCCCCTCTCAGTGTTGTTGCATTGTACTGTCCCCTCTCAGTGTTGTATTGTACTGTCCCCTCTCAGTGTTGTATTGTACTGTCCCCTCTCAGTGTTGTTGTATTGTACGGTCCCCTCTCAGTGTTGTATTGTACTATCCCCTCTCAGTGATGTTGCATTGTACCGTCCCCTCTCAGTGTTGTTGTATTGTACTGTCCCCTCTCAGTGTTGTTGTATTGTACGGTCCCCTCTCACTGTTGTTGTATTGTACTGTCCCCTCTCAGTGTTGTATTGTACTGTCCCCTCTCAGTGTTGTATTGTACTGTCCCCTCTCAGTGTTGTTGCATTGTACTGTCCCCTCTCAGTGTTGTATTGTACTGTCCCCTCTCAGTGTTGCATTGTACTGTCCCCTCTCAGTGTTGTTGCATTGTACTGGCCCCTCTCAGTGTTGTTGTATTGTACTGTCCCCTCTCTGTGTTGTTGTATTGTACTGTCCCCTCTCAGTGTTGTTGCATTGTACTGGCCCCTCTCAGTGTTGTTGTATTGTACTGTCTCCTCTCAGTGTTGTTGTATTGTACTGTTCCCTCTCAGTGTTGTTGCATTGTACTGTCCCCTCTCACTGTTGTTGTATTGTACTGTCCCCTCTCGGTGTTGTTGTATTGTACTGTCCCCTCTCAGTGTTGTTGCATTGTACGGTCCCCTCTCACTGTTGTTGTATTGTACTGTCCCCTCTCAGTGTTGCATTGTACTGTCCCCTCTCAGTGTTGTTGTATTGTACGGTCCCCTCTCAGTGATGTTGCATTGTACCGTCCCCTCTCAGTGTTGTTGTATTGTACTGTCCACTCTCAGTGTTGCATTGTACTGTCCCCTCTCAGTGTTGTTGTATTGTACGGTCCCCTCTCAGTGTTGTTGTATTGTACTGTCCACTCTCAGTGTTGTTGTATTGTACTGTCCCCTCTCAGTGTTGTTGTATTGTACTATCCCCTCTCAGTGATGTTGCATTGTACCGTCCCCTCTCAGTGTTGTTGTATTGTACTGTCCACTCTCAGTGTTGTTGTATTGTACTGTCCCCTCTCTGTGTTGTTGCATTGTACTGTCCCCTCTCACTGTTGTTGCATTGTACTGTCCACTCTCAGTGTTGCTGCATTGTACTGTCCACTCTCAGTGTTGTTGTATTGTACTGTCCCCTCTCAGTGTTGTTGCATTGTACTGTCCCCTCTCACTGTTGTATTGTACTGTCCCCTCTCTGTGTTGTTGTATTGCACTGGCCCCTCTCAGTGTTGTTGCATTGTACTGTCCCCTCTCAGTGTTGTTGCATTGTACTGTCCCCTCTCAGTGTTGTTGTACTGAACTATCCCCTCAGTGTTGTTGCATTGTACTGGCCCCTCTCAGTGTTGTTGCATTGTACTGTCCCCTCTCAGTGTTGTTGCATTGTACTGGCCCCTCTCAGTGTTGTTGCATTGTACTGTCCCCTCTCAGTGTTGTTGCATTGTACTGGCCCCTCTCAGTGTTGTTGTATTGTACTGTCCCCTCTCAGTTTTGCATTGTACTGTCCCCTCTCAGTGTTGCATTGTACTGTCCCCTCTCAGTTTTGCATTATACTGTCCCCTCTCAGTGTTGTTGCATTGTACTGGCCCCTCTCAGTGTTGTATTGTACTGTCCCCTCTCAGTGTTGTATTGTACTGTCCCCTCTTGGTGTTTTTGTATTGTACTGTCCCCTCTTGGTGTTGTTGTATTGTACGGTCCCCTCTCACTGTTGTTGCATTGTACTGTCCCCTCTCAGTGTTGTATTGTACTGCCCCCTCTTGGTGTTGTTGCATTGTACTGTCCCCTCTCAGTGTTGTTGTATTGTACAGTCCCCTCTCAGTGTTGTTGTATTGTACTGGCCCCTCTCAGTGTTGTATTGTACTGTCCCCTCTCAGTGTTGTATTGTACTGTCCCCTCTCAGTGTTGTATTGTACTGTCCCCTCTTGGTGTTTTTGTATTGTACTGTCCCCTCTTGGTGTTGTTGTATTGTACGGTCCCCTCTCACTGTTGTTGCATTGTACTGTCCCCTCTCAGTGTTGTATTGTACTGCCCCCTCTTGGTGTTGTTGCATTGTACTGTCCCCTCTCAGTGTTGTTGTATTGTACAGTCCCCTCTCAGTGTTGTTGCATTGTACTGTCCCCTCTCTGTGTTGTTGCATTGTACTGTCCCCTCTCAGTGTTGTTGTATTGTACTGTCCCCTCTCAGTGTTGTTGTATTGTACTGTCCCCTCTGTGTTGTTGCATTGTACCGTCCCCTCTCAGTGTTGTTGTATTGTACTGTCCCCTCTCAGTTTGTTGTATTGTACTGTCCCCTCTCAGTGTTGTTGTATTGTACTGTCCCCTCTCAGTGTTGTTGTATTGTACTGTCCCCTCTCAGTGTTGTTGTATTGTACTGTCCCCTCTCAGTGTTGTTGTATTGTACTGTCCCCTCTCAGTGTTGTTGTATTGTACTGTCCCCTCTCAGTGTTGTTGTATTGTACTGTCCCCTCTCAGTGTTGTTGTATTGTACTGTCCCCTCTCAGTGTTGTTGTATTGTACTGTCCCCTCTCTGTGTTGTATTGTACTGTCCCCTCTCAGTGTTGTATTGTACTGTCCCCTCTCTGTGTTGTATTGTACTGTCCCCTCTCAGTGTTGTATTGTACTGTCCCCTCTCAGTGTTGTTGTATTGTACTGTCCCCTCTCAGTGTTGTATTGTACTGTCCCCTCTCTGTGTTGTATTGTACTGTCCCCTCTCAGTGTTGTATTGTACTGTCCCCTCTCAGTGTTGTTGCATTGTACTGTCCCCTCTCAGTGTTGTATTGTACTGTCCCCTCTCAGTGTTGTATTGTACAGTCCCCTCTCACTGTTGTTGTATTGTACTGTCCCCTCTCAGTGTTGTATTGTACTGTCCCCTCTCAGTGTTGTTGCATTGTACTGTCCCCTCTCAGTGTTGTATTGTACTGTCCCCTCTCAGTGTTGTTGCATTGTACTGTCCCCTCTCAGTGTTGTATTGTACTGTCCCCTCTCAGTGTTGTATTGTACTGTCCCCTCTCAGTGTTGTATTGTACTGTCCCCTCTCACTGTTGTTGTATTGTACTGTCCCCTCTCAGTGTTGTATTGTACTGTCCCCTCTCAGTGTTGTTGCATTGTACTGTCCCCTCTCAGTGTTGTATTGTACTGTCCCCTCTCAGTGTTGTTGCATTGTACTGTCCCCTCTCAGTGTTGTATTGTACTGTCCCCTCTCAGTGTTGTATTGTACTGTCCCCTCTCAGTGTTGTATTGTACTGTCCCCTCTCACTGTTGTTGTATTGTACTGTCCCCTCTCAGTGTTGTATTGTACTGTCCCCTCTCAGTGTTGTTGCATTGTACTGTCCCCTCTCAGTGTTGTATTGTACTGTCCCCTCTCAGTGTTGTTGCATTGTACTGTCCCCTCTCAGTGTTGTATTGTACTGTCCCCTCTCAGTGTTGTATTGTACTGTCCCCTCTCAGTGTTGTTGTATTGTACGGTCCCCTCTCAGTGTTGTATTGTACTATCCCCTCTCAGTGATGTTGCATTGTACCGTCCCCTCTCAGTGTTGTTGTATTGTACTGTCCCCTCTCAGTGTTGTTGTATTGTACGGTCCCCTCTCACTGTTGTTGTATTGTACTGTCCCCTCTCAGTGTTGTATTGTACTGTCCCCTCTCAGTGTTGTTGCATTGTACTGTCCCCTCTCAGTGTTGTATTGTACTGTCCCCTCTCAGTGTTGCATTGTACTGTCCCCTCTCAGTGTTGTTGTATTGTACTATCCCCTCTCAGTGTTGTTGCATTGTACTGGCCCCTCTCAGTGTTGTTGTATTGTACTATCCCCTCTCAGTGTTGTTGCATTGTACTATCCCCTCTCAGTGTTGTTGCATTGTACTGGCCCCTCTCAGTGTTGTTGTATTGTACTGTCCCCTCTCTGTGTTGTTGTATTGTACTGTCCCCTCTCAGTGTTGTTGTATTGTACTGTCCCCTCTCTGTGTTGTTGTATTGTACTGTCCCCTCTCAGTGTTGTTGCATTGTACTGGCCCCTCTCAGTGTTGTTGTATTGTACTGTCTCCTCTCAGTGTTGTTGTATTGTACTGTTCCCTCTCAGTGTTGTTGCATTGTACTGTCCCCTCTCACTGTTGTTGTATTGTACTGTCCCCTCTCGGTGTTGTTGTATTGTACTGTCCCCTCTCAGTGTTGCATTGTACTATCCCCTCTCAGTGTTGTTGCATTGTACGGTCCCCTCTCACTGTTGTTGTATTGTACTGTCCCCTCTCAGTGTTGCATTGTACTGTCCCCTCTCAGTGTTGTTGTATTGTACGGTCCCCTCTCAGTGATGTTGCATTGTACCGTCCCCTCTCAGTGTTGTTGTATTGTACTGTCCACTCTCAGTGTTGCATTGTACTGTCCCCTCTCAGTGTTGTTGTATTGTACGGTCCCCTCTCAGTGTTGTTGTATTGTACTGTCCACTCTCAGTGTTGTTGTATTGTACTGTCCCCTCTCAGTGTTGTTGTATTGTACTATCCCCTCTCAGTGATGTTGCATTGTACCGTCCCCTCTCAGTGTTGTTGTATTGTACTGTCCACTCTCAGTGTTGTTGTATTGTACTGTCCCCTCTCTGTGTTGTTGCATTGTACTGTCCCCTCTCACTGTTGTTGCATTGTACTGTCCACTCTCAGTGTTGCTGCATTGTACTGTCCACTCTCAGTGTTGTTGTATTGTACTGTCCCCTCTCAGTGTTGTTGCATTGTACTGTCCCCTCTCACTGTTGTATTGTACTGTCCCCTCTCTGTGTTGTTGTATTGCACTGGCCCCTCTCAGTGTTGTTGCATTGTACTGTCCCCTCTCAGTTTTGCATTGTACTGACCCCTCTCAGTGTTGTTGTATTGTACTGTCCCCTCTCAGTTTTGCATTGTACTGTCCCCTCTCAGTGTTGTTGCATTGTACTGTCCCGTCTCTGTGTTGTATTGTACTGTCCCCTCTCAGTGTTGTTGCATTGTACTGTCCCCTCTCACTGTTGTTGCATTGTACTGTCCCCTCTCAGTGTTGTTGCATTGTACTGTCCCCTCTCAGTGTTGTTGTACTGTACTGCCCCCTCTTGGTGTTGTTGCATTGTACTGTCCCCTCTCAGTGTTGTTGCATTGTACTGTCCCCTCTCTGTGTTGTTGCATTGTACTGTCCCCTCTCAGTGTTGTTGTATTGTACTGTCCCCTCTCAGTGTTGTTGTGTTGTCCTGTCCCCTCTCTGTGTTGTTGCATTGTACTGTCCCCTCTCTGTGTTGTATTGTACTGTCCCCTCTCAGTGTTGTTGTATTGTACTGTCCCCTCTCTGTGTTGTTGTATTGTACTGTCCCCTCTCAGTGTTGTTGTGTTGTCCTGTCCCCTCTCTGTGTTGTTGCATTGTACTGTCCCCTCTCTGTGTTGTATTGTACTGTCCCCTCTCAGTGTTGTTGTATTGTACTGTCCCCTCTCAGTGTTGTTGCATTTTACTGTCCCCTCTCAGTGTTGTTGTATTGTACTGTCCCCTCTCAGTGTTGTTGTATTGTACTGTCCCCTCTCAGTGTTGTTGTATTGTACTGTCCCCTCTCAGTGTTGTTGTATTGTACTGTCCCCTCTCAGTGTTGTTGTATTGTACTGTCCCCTCTCAGTGTTGTTGCATTTTACTGTCCCCTCTCAGTGTTGTTGTATTGTACTGTCCCCTCTCAGTGTTGTTGTATTGTACTGTCCCCTCTCAGTGTTGTTGTATTGTACTGTCCCCTCTCAGTGTTGTTGCATTTTACTGTCCCCTCTCAGTGTTGTTGTATTGTACTGTCCCCTCTCAGTGTTGTTGTATTGTACTGTCCCCTCTCAGTGTTGTTGTAGTACTGTACTGCCCCCTCTTGGTGTTGTTGCATTGTACCGTCCCATCTCAGTGTTGTTGCATTGTACTGTCCCCTCTCAGTGTTGTTGCATTGTACTGTCCCCTCTCAGTGTTGTTGTACTGTACTGCCCCCTCTTGGTGTTGTTGCATTGTACTGTCCCCTCTCAGTGTTGTTGCATTGTACTGTCCCCTCTCAGTGTTGTTGCATTGTACTGTCCCCTCTCAGTGTTGTTGTACTGTACTGCCCCCTCTTGGTGTTGTTGCATTGTACTGTCCCCTCTCGATGTTGTTGCATTGTACTGTCCCCACTTAGTGTTGTTGTATTGTACCGTCCCCTCTCAGTGTTGTTGCATTGTACTGTCCCCTCTCGATGTTGTTGTATTGTACTGTCCCCTCTCAGTGTTGTTGTACTGTACTGTCCCCTCTCGATGTTGTTGTATTGTACTGTCCCCTCTCGATGTTGTTGCATTGTACTGTCCCCACTTAGTGTTGTTGTATTGTACCGTCCCCTCTCAGTGTTGTTGCATTGTACTGTCCCCTCTCGATGTTGTTGTATTGTACTGTCCCCTCTCAGTGTTGTTGTATTGTACTGTCCCCTCTCAGTGTTGTTGTATTGTACTGTCCCCTCTCGATGTTGTTGTATTGTACTATCCCCTCTCAGTGTTGTTGTATTGTACTGTCCCCTCTCGATGTTGTTGTATTGTACTGTCCCCTCTCAGTGTTGTTGTATTGTACTGTCCCCTCTCAGTGTTGTTGTATTGTACTGTCCCCTCTCGATGTTGTTGTATTGTACTGTCCCCTCTCAGTGTTGTTGTATTGTACTGTCCCCTCTCGATGTTGTTGTATTGTACTGTCCCCTCTCAGTGTTGTTGTATTGTACTGTCCCCTCTCGATGTTGTTGTATTGTACTGTCCCCTCTCAGTGTTGTTGTATTGTACTGTCCCCTCTCGATGTTGTTGTATTGTACTGTCCCCTCTCGATGTTGTTGTATTGTACTCTCCCCTCTCGATGTTGTTGTATTGTACTGTCCCCTCTCAGTGTTGTTGTATTGTACTGTCCCCTCTCGATGTTGTTGTATTGTACTGTCCCCTCTCAGTGTTGTTGTATTGTACTGTCCCCTCTCGATGTTGTTGTATTGTACTGTCCCCTCTCAGTGTTGTTGTACTGTACTGTCCCCTCTCGATGTTGTTGTATTGTACTGTCCCCTCTCAGTGTTGTTGTATTGTACTGTCCCCTCTCTGTGTTGTTGCATTGTACCGTCCCCTCTCTGTGTTGTATTGTACTGTCCCCTCTCAGTGTTGTTGTATTGTACTGTCCCCTCTCTGTGTTGTTGCATTGTACCGTCCCCTCTCAGTGTTGTTGTATTGTACTGTCCCCTCTCAGTGTTGTATTGTACTGTCCCCTCTCAATGTTGTTGTATTGTACTGTCCCCTCTCAGTGTTGTTGTATTGTACTGTCCCCTCCCACTGTCGTTGTATTGCACTGTCCCCTCTCACTGTTGTTGTATTGTACTGTCCCCCCGCAGTGTTGTTGCATTGTACTGTCCCCTCTCTGTGTTGCTGCATTGTACTGTCCCCTCTCAGTGTTGTTGTATTGTACTGTCCCCTCTCGGTGTTGTTGTATTGTACTGTCCCCTCTCAGTGTTGCATTGTACTATCCCCTCTCAGTGTTGTTGCATTGTACGGTCCCCTCTCAGTGTTGTTGTATTGTACTGTCCCCTCTCTGTGTTGCATTGTCCTATCCCCTCTCAGTGTTGTTGCATTGTACTGTCCCCTCTCAGTGTTGTTGTATTGTACTGTCCCCTCTCGTAGTTGTTGTATTGTACTGTCCCCTCTCAGTGTTGTATTGTACTGTCCCCTCTCAGTGTTGCATTGTACTATCCCCTCTCAGTGTTGTTGCATTGTACGGTCCCCTCTCAGTGTTGTTGTATTGTACTGTCCCCTCTCTGTGTTGCATTGTACTATCCCCTCTCAGTGTTGTTGCATTGTACGGTCCCCTCTCAGTGTTGTTGCATTGTACGGTCCCCTCTCAGTGTTGTTGTATTGTACTGTCCCCTCTCAGTGTTGTTGTATTGTACTGTCCCCTCTCGTAGTTGTTGTATTGTACTGTCCCCTCTCAGTGTTGTATTGTACTGTCCCCTCTCAGTGTTGCATTGTACTATCCCCTCTCAGTGTTGTTGCATTGTACGGTCCCCTCTCAGTGTTGTTGTATTGTACTGTCCCCTCTCTGTGTTGCATTGTACTATCCCCTCTCAGTGTTGTTGCATTGTACGGTCCCCTCTCAGTGTTGTTGTATTGTACTGTCCCCTCTCAGTGTTGCATTGTACTATCCCCTCTCAGTGTTGTTGCATTGTACGGTCCCCTCTCAGTGTTGTTGTATTGTACTGTCCCCTCTCACTGTTGTTGTATTGTACGGTCCCCTCTCAGTGTTGTATTGTACTATCCCCTCTCAGTGATGTTGCATTGTACTGTCCCCTCTCTGTGTTGTTGTATTGTACCGTCCCCTCTCAGTGTTGTTGTATTGTACTGTCCCCTCTCACTGTTGTTGTATTGTACTGTCCCCTCTCAGTGTTGTTGTATTGTACCGTCCCCTCTCAGTGTTGTTGTATTGTACTGTCCCCTCTCAGTGTTGTTGTATTGTACTGTCCCCTCTCAGTGTTGTTGTATTGTACTGTCCCCTCTCTGTGTTGTTGCATTGTACTGTCCCCTCTCAGTGTTGTTGTATTGTACTGTCCCCTCTCAGTGTTGTTGCATTGTACTGTCCCCTCTCAGTGTTGTTGTATTGTACAGTCCCCTCTCAGTGTTGTTGTATTGTACTGGCCCCTCTCAGTGTTGTATTGTACTGTCCCCTCTCAGTGTTGTATTGTACTGTCCCCTCTCAGTGTTGTATTGTACTGTCCCCTCTTGGTGTTTTTGTATTGTACTGTCCCCTCTCAGTGTTGTATTGTACTGTCCCCTCTCAGTGTTGTATTGTACTGTCCCCTCTTGGTGTTGTTGTATTGTACGGTCCCCTCTCACTGTTGTTGCATTGTACTGTCCCCTCTCAGTGTTGTATTGTACTGCCCCCTCTTGGTGTTGTTGCATTGTACTGTCCCCTCTCAGTGTTGTTGTATTGTACAGTCCCCTCTCAGTGTTGTTGCATTGTACTGTCCCCTCTCTGTGTTGTTGCATTGTACTGTCCCCTCTCAGTGTTGTTGTATTGTACTGTCCCCTCTCAGTGTTGTTGTATTGTACTGTCCCCTCTGTGTTGTTGCATTGTACCGTCCCCTCTCAGTGTTGTTGTATTGTACTGTCCCCTCTCAGTTTGTTGTATTGTACTGTCCCCTCTCAGTGTTGTTGTATTGTACTGTCCCCTCTCAGTGTTGTTGTATTGTACTGTCCCCTCTCAGTGTTGTTGTATTGTACTGTCCCCTCTCAGTGTTGTTGTATTGTACTGTCCCCTCTCAGTGTTGTTGTATTGTACTGTCCCCTCTCTGTGTTGTATTGTACTGTCCCCTCTCAGTGTTGTATTGTACTGTCCCCTCTCAGTGTTGTATTGTACTGTCCCCTCTCAGTGTTGTTGTATTGTACTGTCCCCTCTCAGTGTTGTATTGTACTGTCCCCTCTCTGTGTTGTATTGTACTGTCCCCTCTCAGTGTTGTATTGTACTGTCCCCTCTCAGTGTTGTTGCATTGTACTGTCCCCTCTCAGTGTTGTATTGTACTGTCCCCTCTCAGTGTTGTATTGTACAGTCCCCTCTCACTGTTGTTGTATTGTACTGTCCCCTCTCAGTGTTGTATTGTACTGTCCCCTCTCAGTGTTGTTGCATTGTACTGTCCCCTCTCAGTGTTGTATTGTACTGTCCCCTCTCAGTGTTGTTGCATTGTACTGTCCCCTCTCAGTGTTGTATTGTACTGTCCCCTCTCAGTGTTGTATTGTACTGTCCCCTCTCAGTGTTGTATTGTACTGTCCCCTCTCACTGTTGTTGTATTGTACTGTCCCCTCTCAGTGTTGTATTGTACTGTCCCCTCTCAGTGTTGTTGCATTGTACTGTCCCCTCTCAGTGTTGTATTGTACTGTCCCCTCTCAGTGTTGTATTGTACTGTCCCCTCTCAGTGTTGTTGCATTGTACTGTCCCCTCTCAGTGTTGTATTGTACTGTCCCCTCTCAGTGTTGTTGCATTGTACTGTCCCCTCTCAGTGTTGTATTGTACTGTCCCCTCTCAGTGTTGTATTGTACTGTCCCCTCTCAGTGTTGTTGTATTGTACGGTCCCCTCTCAGTGTTGTATTGTACTATCCCCTCTCAGTGATGTTGCATTGTACCGTCCCCTCTCAGTGTTGTTGTATTGTACTGTCCCCTCTCAGTGTTGTTGTATTGTACGGTCCCCTCTCACTGTTGTTGTATTGTACTGTCCCCTCTCAGTGTTGTATTGTACTGTCCCCTCTCAGTGTTGTTGCATTGTACTGTCCCCTCTCAGTGTTGTATTGTACTGTCCCCTCTCAGTGTTGCATTGTACTGTCCCCTCTCAGTGTTGTTGCATTGTACTGGCCCCTCTCAGTGTTGTTGTATTGTACTGTCCCCTCTCTGTGTTGTTGTATTGTACTGTCCCCTCTCAGTGTTGTTGCATTGTACTGGCCCCTCTCAGTGTTGTTGTATTGTACTGTCTCCTCTCAGTGTTGTTGTATTGTACTGTTCCCTCTCAGTGTTGTTGCATTGTACTGTCCCCTCTCACTGTTGTTGTATTGTACTGTCCCCTCTCGGTGTTGTTGTATTGTACTGTCCCCTCTCAGTGTTGCATTGTACTATCCCCTCTCAGTGTTGTTGCATTGTACGGTCCCCTCTCACTGTTGTTGTATTGTACTGTCCCCTCTCAGTGTTGCATTGTACTGTCCCCTCTCAGTGTTGTTGTATTGTACGGTCCCCTCTCAGTGATGTTGCATTGTACCGTCCCCTCTCAGTGTTGTTGTATTGTACTGTCCACTCTCAGTGTTGCATTGTACTGTCCCCTCTCAGTGTTGTTGTATTGTACGGTCCCCTCTCAGTGTTGTTGTATTGTACTGTCCACTCTCAGTGTTGTTGTATTGTACTGTCCCCTCTCAGTGTTGTTGTATTGTACTATCCCCTCTCAGTGATGTTGCATTGTACCGTCCCCTCTCAGTGTTGTTGTATTGTACTGTCCACTCTCAGTGTTGTTGTATTGTACTGTCCCCTCTCTGTGTTGTTGCATTGTACTGTCCCCTCTCACTGTTGTTGCATTGTACTGTCCACTCTCAGTGTTGCTGCATTGTACTGTCCACTCTCAGTGTTGTTGTATTGTACTGTCCCCTCTCAGTGTTGTTGCATTGTACTGTCCCCTCTCACTGTTGTATTGTACTGTCCCCTCTCTGTGTTGTTGTATTGCACTGGCCCCTCTCAGTGTTGTTGCATTGTACTGTCCCCTCTCAGTTTTGCATTGTACTGACCCCTCTCAGTGTTGTTGTATTGTACTGTCCCCTCTCAGTTTTGCATTGTACTGTCCCCTCTCAGTGTTGTTGCATTGTACTGTCCCGTCTCTGTGTTGTATTGTACTGTCCCCTCTCAGTGTTGTTGCATTGTACTGTCCCCTCTCACTGTTGTTGCATTGTACTGTCCCCTCTCAGTGTTGTTGCATTGTACTGTCCCCTCTCAGTGTTGTTGTACTGTACTGCCCCCTCTTGGTGTTGTTGCATTGTACTGTCCCCTCTCAGTGTTGTTGCATTGTACTGTCCCCTCTCTGTGTTGTTGCATTGTACTGTCCCCTCTCAGTGTTGTTGTATTGTACTGTCCCCTCTCAGTGTTGTTGTGTTGTCCTGTCCCCTCTCTGTGTTGTTGCATTGTACTGTCCCCTCTCTGTGTTGTATTGTACTGTCCCCTCTCAGTGTTGTTGTATTGTACTGTCCCCTCTCTGTGTTGTTGTATTGTACTGTCCCCTCTCAGTGTTGTTGTGTTGTCCTGTCCCCTCTCTGTGTTGTTGCATTGTACTGTCCCCTCTCTGTGTTGTATTGTACTGTCCCCTCTCAGTGTTGTTGTATTGTACTGTCCCCTCTCAGTGTTGTTGCATTTTACTGTCCCCTCTCAGTGTTGTTGTATTGTACTGTCCCCTCTCAGTGTTGTATTGTACTGTCCCCTCTCAGTGTTGTTGTATTGTACTGTCCCCTCTCAGTGTTGTTGTATTGTACTGTCCCCTCTCAGTGTTGTTGCATTTTACTGTCCCCTCTCAGTGTTGTTGTATTGTACTGTCCCCTCTCAGTGTTGTATTGTACTGTCCCCTCTCAGTGTTGTATTGTACTGTCCCCTCTCAGTGTTGTTGTATTGTACTGTCCCCTCTCAGTGTTGTATTGTACTGTCCCCTCTCAGTGTTGTTGTATTGTACTGTCCCCTCTCAGTGTTGTTGCATTTTACTGTCCCCTCTCAGTGTTGTTGTATTGTACTGTCCCCTCTCAGTGTTGTTGTATTGTACTGTCCCCTCTCAGTGTTGTTGTATTGTACTGTCCCCTCTCAGTGTTGTTGCATTTTACTGTCCCCTCTCAGTGTTGTTGTATTGTACTGTCCCCTCTCAGTGTTGTTGTAGTACTGTACTGCCCCCTCTTGGTGTTGTTGCATTGTACCGTCCCATCTCAGTGTTGTTGCATTGTACTGTCCCCTCTCAGTGTTGTTGCATTGTACTGTCCCCTCTCAGTGTTGTTGTACTGTACTGCCCCCTCTTGGTGTTGTTGCATTGTACTGTCCCCTCTCAGTGTTGTTGCATTGTACTGTCCCCTCTCAGTGTTGTTGCATTGTACTGTCCCCTCTCAGTGTTGTTGTACTGTACTGCCCCCTCTTGGTGTTGTTGCATTGTACTGTCCCCTCTCGATGTTGTTGCATTGTACTGTCCCCACTTAGTGTTGTTGTATTGTACCGTCCCCTCTCAGTGTTGTTGCATTGTACTGTCCCCTCTCGATGTTGTTGTATTGTACTGTCCCCTCTCAGTGTTGTTGTACTGTACTGTCCCCTCTCGATGTTGTTGTATTGTACTGTCCCCTCTCGATGTTGTTGCATTGTACTGTCCCCACTTAGTGTTGTTGTATTGTACCGTCCCCTCTCAGTGTTGTTGCATTGTACTGTCCCCTCTCGATGTTGTTGTATTGTACTGTCCCCTCTCAGTGTTGTTGTATTGTACTGTCCCCTCTCAGTGTTGTTGTATTGTACTGTCCCCTCTCGATGTTGTTGTATTGTACTGTCCCCTCTCAGTGTTGTTGTATTGTACTGTCCCCTCTCGATGATGTTGTATTGTACTGTCCCCTCTCAGTGTTGTTGTATTGTACTGTCCCCTCTCAGTGTTGTTGTATTGTACTGTCCCCTCTCGATGTTGTTGTATTGTACTGTCCCCTCTCAGTGTTGTTGTATTGTACTGTCCCCTCTCGATGTTGTTGTATTGTACTGTCCCCTCTCAGTGTTGTTGTATTGTACTGTCCCCTCTCGATGTTGTTGTATTGTACTGTCCCCTCTCAGTGTTGTTGTATTGTACTGTCCCCTCTCGATGTTGTTGTATTGTACTCTCCCCTCTCGATGTTGTTGTATTGTACTGTCCCCTCTCGATGTTGTTGTATTGTACTGTCCCCTCTCGATGTTGTTGTATTGTACTCTCCCCTCTCGATGTTGTTGTATTGTACTGTCCCCTCTCAGTGTTGTTGTATTGTACTGTCCCCTCTCGATGTTGTTGTATTGTACTGTCCCCTCTCAGTGTTGTTGTATTGTACTGTCCCCTCTCGATGTTGTTGTATTGTACTGTCCCCTCTCAGTGTTGTTGTACTGTACTGTCCCCTCTCGATGTTGTTGTATTGTACTGTCCCCTCTCAGTGTTGTTGTATTGTACTGTCCCCTCTCTGTGTTGTTGCATTGTACCGTCCCCTCTCTGTGTTGTATTGTACTGTCCCCTCTCAGTGTTGTTGTATTGTACTGTCCCCTCTCTGTGTTGTTGCATTGTACCGTCCCCTCTCAGTGTTGTTGTATTGTACTGTCCCCTCTCAGTGTTGTATTGTACTGTCCCCTCTCAATGTTGTTGTATTGTACTGTCCCCTCTCAGTGTTGTTGTATTGTACTGTCCCCTCCCACTGTCGTTGTATTGCACTGTCCCCTCTCACTGTTGTTGTATTGTACTGTCCCCCCGCAGTGTTGTTGCATTGTACTGTCCCCTCTCTGTGTTGCTGCATTGTACTGTCCCCTCTCAGTGTTGTTGTATTGTACTGTCCCCTCTCGGTGTTGTTGTATTGTACTGTCCCCTCTCAGTGTTGCATTGTACTATCCCCTCTCAGTGTTGTTGCATTGTACGGTCCCCTCTCAGTGTTGTTGTATTGTACTGTCCCCTCTCTGTGTTGCATTGTCCTATCCCCTCTCAGTGTTGTTGCATTGTACTGTCCCCTCTCAGTGTTGTTGTATTGTACTGTCCCCTCTCGTAGTTGTTGTATTGTACTGTCCCCTCTCAGTGTTGTATTGTACTGTCCCCTCTCAGTGTTGCATTGTACTATCCCCTCTCAGTGTTGTTGCATTGTACGGTCCCCTCTCAGTGTTGTTGTATTGTACTGTCCCCTCTCTGTGTTGCATTGTACTATCCCCTCTCAGTGTTGTTGCATTGTACGGTCCCCTCTCAGTGTTGTTGCATTGTACGGTCCCCTCTCAGTGTTGTTGTATTGTACTGTCCCCTCTCAGTGTTGTTGTATTGTACTGTCCCCTCTCGTAGTTGTTGTATTGTACTGTCCCCTCTCAGTGTTGTATTGTACTGTCCCCTCTCAGTGTTGCATTGTACTATCCCCTCTCAGTGTTGTTGCATTGTACGGTCCCCTCTCAGTGTTGTTGTATTGTACTGTCCCCTCTCTGTGTTGCATTGTACTATCCCCTCTCAGTGTTGTTGCATTGTACGGTCCCCTCTCAGTGTTGTTGTATTGTACTGTCCCCTCTCAGTGTTGCATTGTACTATCCCCTCTCAGTGTTGTTGCATTGTACGGTCCCCTCTCAGTGTTGTTGTATTGTACTGTCCCCTCTCAGTGTTGCATTGTACGGTCCCCTCTCAGTGTTGTTGTATTGTACTGTCCCCTCTCACTGTTGTTGTATTGTACGGTCCCCTCTCAGTGTTGTATTGTACTATCCCCTCTCAGTGATGTTGCATTGTACTGTCCCCTCTCTGTGTTGTTGTATTGTACCGTCCCCTCTCAGTGTTGTTGTATTGTACTGTCCCCTCTCACTGTTGTTGTATTGTACTGTCCCCTCTCAGTGTTGTTGTATTGTACCGTCCCCTCTCAGTGTTGTTGTATTGTACTGTCCCCTCTCAGTGTTGTTGTATTGTACTGTCCCCTCTCAGTGTTGTTGTATTGTACTGTCCCCTCTCAGTGTTGTTGCATTGTACTGTCCCCTCTCAGTGTTCTATTGTACTGTCCCCTCTCAGTGTTGTTGTATTGTACTGTCCCCTCTCAGTGTTGTTGCATTGTACTGTCCCCTCTCAGTGTTGTTGTATTGTACTGTCCCCTCTCAGTGTTGTTGTATTGTACTGTCCCCTCTCACTGTTGTTGTATTGTACTGTCCCCTCTCTGTGTTGTTGTATTGTACTGTCCCCTCTCAGTGTTGTTGTATTGTACTGTCCCCTCTCAGTGTTGTTGTATTGTACTGTCCCCTCTCTGTGTTGTTGTATTGTACTGTCCCCTCTCAGTGTTGTTGCATTGTACTGGCCCCTCTCAATGTTGTTGTATTGTACTGTCTCCTCTCAGTGTTGTTGTATTGTACTGTTCCCTCTCAGTGTTGTTGCATTGTACTGTCCCCTCTCACTGTTGTTGTATTGTACTGTCCCCTCTCGGTGTTGTTGTATTGTACTGTCCCCTCTCACTGTTGTTGTATTGTACTGTCCCCTCTCGGTGTTGTTGTATTGTACTGTCCCCTCTCGGTGTTGTTGTATTGTACTGTCCCCTCTCAGTGTTGCATTGTACTATCCCCTCTCAGTGATGTTGCATTGTACGGTCCCCTCTCACTGTTGTTGTATTGTACTGTCCCCTCTCAGTGTTGTTGTATTGTACTGTCCCCTCTCAGTGTTGCATTGTACTATCCCCTCTCAGTGTTGTTGCATTGTACGGTCCCCTCTCAGTGTTGTTGCATTGTACTGTCCCCTCTCAGTGTTGTATTGTACTGTCCCCTCTCAGTGTTGTTGCATTGTACTGTCCCCTCTCAGTGTTGCTGCATTGTACTGGCCCCTCTCAGTGTTGCATTGTAGTGTCCCCTCTCAGTGTTGCTGCATTGTACTGGCCCCTCTCAGTGTTGCTCCATTGTACTGGCCCCTCTCGGTGTTGCATTGTACTGTCCCCTCTCAGTGTTGTTGTATTGTGCTGTCCCCTCTCGGTGTTGTTGTATTGTACTGTCCCCTCTCAGTGTTGCATTGTACTATCCCCTCTCAGTGTTGTTGTATTGTACGGTCCCCTCTCACTGTTGTTGTATTGTACTGTCCCCTCTCAGTGTTGCATTGTACTATCCCCTCTCAGTGTTGTTGCATTGTACGGTCCCCTCTCACTGTTGTTGTATTGTACTGTCCCCTCTCGGTGTTGTTGTATTGTACTGTCCCCTCTCAGTGTTGCATTGTACTATCCCCTCTCAGTGTTGTTGCATTGTACTGGCCCCTCTCAGTGTTGCTGCATTGTACTATCCCCTCTCAGTGTTGTTGTATTGTACCGTCCCCTCTCACTGTTGTTGTATTGTACTGTCCCCTCTCAGTGTTGTTGTATTGTACTGTCCCCTCTCAGTGTTGCTGCATTGTACTGGCCCCTCTCAGTGTTGCTGCATTGTACTATCCCCTCTCAGTGTTGTTGTATTGTACTGTCCCCTCTCAGTGTTGTTGTATTGTACTGTCCCCTCTCAGTGTTGTTGCATTGTACTGTCCCCTCTCAGTGTTGCTGCATTGTACTATCCCCTCTCAGTGTTGTTGTATTGTACTGTCCCCTCTCAGTGTTGTTGCATTGTACTGTCCCCTCTCAGTGTTGCTGCATTGTACTATCCCCTCTCAGTGTTGTTGTATTGTACTGTCCCCTCTCAGTGTTGTTGCATTGTACTGTCCCCTCTCAGTGTTGCTGCATTGTACTGGCCCCTCTCAGTGTTGCTGCATTGTACTATCCCCTCACAGTGTTGTTGTATTGTACTGTCCCCTCTCAGTGTTGTTGTATTGTACTGTCCCCTCTCAGTGTTGTTGCATTGTACTGTCCCCTCTCAGTGTTGCTGCATTGTACTATCCCCTCTCAGTGTTGTTGTATTGTACTGTCCCCTCTCAGTGTTGTTGCATTGTACTGTCCCCTCTCAGTGTTGCTGCATTGTACTATCCCCTCTCAGTGTTGCTGCATTGTACTATCCCCTCTCAGTGTTGTTGTATTGTACTGTCCCCACTCAGTGTTGTTGTATTGTACTGTCCGCTCTCAGTGTTGTTGCATTGTACTGGCCCCTCTCAGTGTTGTTGTACTGAACTATCCCCTCAGTGTTGTTGCATTGTACTGGCCCCTCTCAGTGTTGTTGCATTGTACTGTCCCCTCTCAGTGTTGTTGCATTGTACTGTCCCCTCTCAGTGTTGTTGTACTGAACTATCCCCTCAGTGTTGTTGCATTGTACTGGCCCCTCTCAGTGTTGTTGCATTGTACTGGCCCCTCTCAGTGTTGTTGTACTGAACTATCCCCTCAGTGTTGTTGCATTGTACTGGCCCCTCTCAGTGTTGTTGCATTGTACTGTCCCCTCTCAGTGTTGTTGTATTGTACTGTCCCCTCTCAGTTTTGCATTGTACTGTCCCCTCTCAGTTTTGCATTGTACTGTCCCCTCTCAGTGTTGTTGTATTGTACTGTCCCCTCTCAGTGTTGCATTATACTGTCCCCTCTCAGTGTTGTTGCATTGTACTGGCCCCTCTCAGTGTTGTATTGTACTGTCCCCTCTTGGTGTTGTTGTATTGTACTGTCCCCTCTTGGTGTTGTTGTATTGTACTGTCCCCTCTTGGTGTTGTTGTATTGTACTGTCCCCTCTCAGTGTTGTTGCATTGTACTGTCCCCTCTCAGTGTTGTATTCTACTGCCCCCTCTTGGTGTTGTTGCATTGTACTGTCCCCTCTCAGTGTTGTTGTATTGTACAGTCCCCTCTCAGTGTTGTTGCATTGTACTGTCCCCTCTCTGTGTTGTTGCATTGTACTGTCCCCTCTCTGTGTTGTTGCATTGTACAGTCCCCTCTCAGTGTTGTTGCATTGTACTGTCCCCTCTCTGTGTTGTTGCATTGTACTGTCCCCTCTCTGTGTTGTTGTATTGTACTGTCCCCTCTCAGTGTTGTTGCATTTTACTGTCCCCTCTCAGTGTTGTTGTATTGTACTGTCCCCTCTCAGTGTTGTTGTATTCTCCTGTCCCCTCTCAGTGTTGTTGCATTGTACTGTCCCCTCTCAGTGTTGTTGTATTGTACTGTCCCCTCTCAGTGTTGTTGTATTCTCCTGTCCCCTCTCAGTGTTGTTGCATTGTACTGTCCCCTCTCAGTGTTGTTGTATTGTACTGTCCCCTCTCGATGTTGTTGCATTGTACTGTCCCCACTTAGTGTTGTTGTATTGTACTGTCCCCTCTCGATGTTGTTGTACTGTACTGTCCCCTCTCAGTGTTGTTGCATTGTACTGTCCCCTCTCAGTGTTGTTGTATTGTACTGTCCCCTCTCAGTGTTGTTGTATTGTACTGTCCCCTCTCACTGTCGTTGTATTGCACTGTCCCCTCTCACTGTTGTTGTATTGTACTGTCCCCTCTCAGTGTTGTTGTATTGTACTGTCCCCTCTCAGTGTTGTTGCATTGTCCTGTCCCCTCTCGATGTTGTTGTATTGTACTGTCCCCTCTCAGTGTTGTTGTATTGTACTGTCCCCTCTCGATGTTGTTGTATTGTACTGTCCCCTCTCAGTGTTGTTGTATTGTACTGTCCCCTCTCAGTGTTGTTGTATTGTACTGTCCCCTCTCGATGTTGTTGTATTGTACTGTCCCCTCTCAGTGTTGTTGTATTGTACTGTCCCCTCTCGATGTTGTTGTATTGTACTGTCCCCTCTCAGTGTTGTTGTATTGTACTGTCCCCTCTCGATGTTGTTGTATTGTACTGTCCCCTCTCAGTGTTGTTGTATTGTACTGTCCCCTCTCGATGTTGTTGTATTGTACTGTCCCCTCTCGATGTTGTTGTATTGTACTCTCCCCTCTCGATGTTGTTGTATTGTACTGTCCCCTCTCAGTGTTGTTGTATTGTACTGTCCCCTCTCGATGTTGTTGTATTGTACTGTCCCCTCTCAGTGTTGTTGTACTGTACTGTCCCCTCTCGATGTTGTTGTATTGTACTGTCCCCTCTCAGTGTTGTTGTACTGTACTGTCCCCTCTCAGTGTTGTTGTACTGTACTGTCCCCTCTCGATGTTGTTGTATTGTACTGTCCCCTCTCAGTGTTGTTGTATTGTACTGTCCCCTCTCAGTGTTGTTGTACTGTACTGTCCCCTCTCGATGTTGTTGTATTGTACTGTCCCCTCTCAGTGTTGTTGTACTGTACTGTCCCCTCTCGATGTTGTTGTATTGTACTGTCCCCTCTCAGTGTTGTTGTATTGTACCGTCCCCTCTCTGTGTTGTATTGTACTGTCCCCTCTCAGTGTTGTTGTATTGTACTGTCCCCTCTCTGTGTTGTTGCATTGTACCGTCCCCTCTCAGTGTTGTTGTATTGTACTGTCCCCTCTCAGTGTTGTATTGTACTGTCCCCTCTCAATGTTGTTGTATTGTACTGTCCCCTCTCAGTGTTGTTGTATTGTACTGTCCCCTCCCACTGTCGTTGTATTGCACTGTCCCCTCTCACTGTTGTTGTATTGTACTGTCCCCCCGCAGTGTTGTTGCATTGTACTGTCCCCTCTCTGTGTTGCTGCATTGTACTGTCCCCTCTCAGTGTTGTTGTATTGTACTGTCCCCTCTCGGTGTTGTTGTATTGTACTGTCCCCTCTCAGTGTTGCATTGTACTATCCCCTCTCAGTGTTGTTGCATTGTACGGTCCCCTCTCAGTGTTGTTGTATTGTACTGTCCCCTCTCTGTGTTGCATTGTCCTATCCCCTCTCAGTGTTGTTGCATTGTACTGTCCCCTCTCAGTGTTGTTGTATTGTACTGTCCCCTCTCGTAGTTGTTGTATTGTACTGTCCCCTCTCAGTGTTGTATTGTACTGTCCCCTCTCAGTGTTGCATTGTACTATCCCCTCTCAGTGTTGTTGCATTGTACGGTCCCCTCTCAGTGTTGTTGTATTGTACTGTCCCCTCTCGGTGTTGCATTGTACTATCCCCTCTCAGTGTTGTTGCATTGTACGGTCCCCTCTCAGTGTTGTTGCATTGTACGGTCCCCTCTCAGTGTTGTTGTATTGTACTGTCCCCTCTCAGTGTTGTTGTATTGTACTGTCCCCTCTCGTAGTTGTTGTATTGTACTGTCCCCTCTCAGTGTTGTATTGTACTGTCCCCTCTCAGTGTTGCATTGTACTATCCCCTCTCAGTGTTGTTGCATTGTACGGTCCCCTCTCAGTGTTGTTGTATTGTACTGTCCCCTCTCTGTGTTGCATTGTACTATCCCCTCTCAGTGTTGTTGCATTGTACGGTCCCCTCTCAGTGTTGTTGTATTGTACTGTCCCCTCTCAGTGTTGCATTGTACTATCCCCTCTCAGTGTTGTTGCATTGTACGGTCCCCTCTCAGTGTTGTTGTATTGTACTGTCCCCTCTCAGTGTTGCATTGTACGGTCCCCTCTCAGTGTTGTTGTATTGTACTGTCCCCTCTCACTGTTGTTGTATTGTACGGTCCCCTCTCAGTGTTGTATTGTACTATCCCCTCTCAGTGATGTTGCATTGTACTGTCCCCTCTCTGTGTTGTTGTATTGTACCGTCCCCTCTCAGTGTTGTTGTATTGTACTGTCCCCTCTCACTGTTGTTGTATTGTACTGTCCCCTCTCAGTGTTGTTGTATTGTACCGTCCCCTCTCAGTGTTGTTGTATTGTACTGTCCCCTCTCAGTGTTGTTGTATTGTACTGTCCCCTCTCAGTGTTGTTGTATTGTACTGTCCCCTCTCAGTGTTGTTGCATTGTACTGTCCCCTCTCAGTGTTGTATTGTACTGTCCCCTCTCAGTGTTGTTGTATTGTACTGTCCCCTCTCAGTGTTGTTGCATTGTACTGTCCCCTCTCAGTGTTGTTGTATTGTACTGTCCCCTCTCAGTGTTGTTGTATTGTACTGTCCCCTCTCACTGTTGTTGTATTGTACTGTCCCCTCTCTGTGTTGTTGTATTGTACTGTCCCCTCTCAGTGTTGTTGTATTGTACTGTCCCCTCTCAGTGTTGTTGTATTGTACTGTCCCCTCTCTGTGTTGTTGTATTGTACTGTCCCCTCTCAGTGTTGTTGCATTGTACTGGCCCCTCTCAATGTTGTTGTATTGTACTGTCTCCTCTCAGTGTTGTTGTATTGTACTGTTCCCTCTCAGTGTTGTTGCATTGTACTGTCCCCTCTCACTGTTGTTGTATTGTACTGTCCCCTCTCGGTGTTGTTGTATTGTACTGTCCCCTCTCACTGTTGTTGTATTGTACTGTCCCCTCTCGGTGTTGTTGTATTGTACTGTCCCCTCTCGGTGTTGTTGTATTGTACTGTCCCCTCTCAGTGTTGCATTGTACTATCCCCTCTCAGTGATGTTGCATTGTACGGTCCCCTCTCACTGTTGTTGTATTGTACTGTCCCCTCTCAGTGTTGTTGTATTGTACTGTCCCCTCTCAGTGTTGCATTGTACTATCCCCTCTCAGTGTTGTTGCATTGTACGGTCCCCTCTCAGTGTTGTATTGTACTGTCCCCTCTCAGTGTTGTTGCATTGTACTGTCCCCTCTCAGTGTTGTTGCATTGTACTGTCCCCTCTCAGTGTTGTATTGTACTGTCCCCTCTCAGTGTTGTTGCATTGTACTGTCCCCTCTCAGTGTTGCTGCATTGTACTGGCCCCTCTCAGTGTTGCATTGTAGTGTCCCCTCTCAGTGTTGCTGCATTGTACTGGCCCCTCTCAGTGTTGCTCCATTGTACTGGCCCCTCTCGGTGTTGCATTGTACTGTCCCCTCTCAGTGTTGTTGTATTGTGCTGTCCCCTCTCGGTGTTGTTGTATTGTACTGTCCCCTCTCAGTGTTGCATTGTACTATCCCCTCTCAGTGTTGTTGTATTGTACGGTCCCCTCTCACTGTTGTTGTATTGTACTGTCCCCTCTCAGTGTTGCATTGTACTATCCCCTCTCAGTGTTGTTGCATTGTACGGTCCCCTCTCACTGTTGTTGTATTGTACTGTCCCCTCTCGGTGTTGTTGTATTGTACTGTCCCCTCTCAGTGTTGCATTGTACTATCCCCTCTCAGTGTTGTTGCATTGTACTGGCCCCTCTCAGTGTTGCTGCATTGTACTATCCCCTCTCAGTGTTGTTGTATTGTACCGTCCCCTCTCACTGTTGTTGTATTGTACTGTCCCCTCTCAGTGTTGTTGTATTGTACTGTCCCCTCTCAGTGTTGCTGCATTGTACTGGCCCCTCTCAGTGTTGCTGCATTGTACTATCCCCTCTCAGTGTTGTTGTATTGTACTGTCCCCTCTCAGTGTTGTTGTATTGTACTGTCCCCTCTCAGTGTTGTTGCATTGTACTGTCCCCTCTCAGTGTTGCTGCATTGTACTATCCCCTCTCAGTGTTGTTGTATTGTACTGTCCCCTCTCAGTGTTGTTGCATTGTACTGTCCCCTCTCAGTGTTGCTGCATTGTACTATCCCCTCTCAGTGTTGTTGTATTGTACTGTCCCCTCTCAGTGTTGTTGCATTGTACTGTCCCCTCTCAGTGTTGCTGCATTGTACTGGCCCCTCTCAGTGTTGCTGCATTGTACTATCCCCTCTCAGTGTTGTTGTATTGTACTGTCCCCTCTCAGTGTTGTTGTATTGTACTGTCCCCTCTCAGTGTTGTTGCATTGTACTGTCCCCTCTCAGTGTTGCTGCATTGTACTATCCCCTCTCAGTGTTGTTGTATTGTACTGTCCCCTCTCAGTGTTGTTGCATTGTACTGTCCCCTCTCAGTGTTGCTGCATTGTACTATCCCCTCTCAGTGTTGCTGCATTGTACTATCCCCTCTCAGTGTTGTTGTATTGTACTGTCCCCACTCAGTGTTGTTGTATTGTACTGTCCGCTCTCAGTGTTGTTGCATTGTACTGGCCCCTCTCAGTGTTGTTGTACTGAACTATCCCCTCAGTGTTGTTGCATTGTACTGGCCCCTCTCAGTGTTGTTGCATTGTACTGTCCCCTCTCAGTGTTGTTGCATTGTACTGTCCCCTCTCAGTGTTGTTGTACTGAACTATCCCCTCAGTGTTGTTGCATTGTACTGGCCCCTCTCAGTGTTGTTGCATTGTACTGGCCCCTCTCAGTGTTGTTGTACTGAACTATCCCCTCAGTGTTGTTGCATTGTACTGGCCCCTCTCAGTGTTGTTGCATTGTACTGTCCCCTCTCAGTGTTGTTGTATTGTACTGTCCCCTCTCAGTTTTGCATTGTACTGTCCCCTCTCAGTTTTGCATTGTACTGTCCCCTCTCAGTGTTGTTGTATTGTACTGTCCCCTCTCAGTGTTGCATTATACTGTCCCCTCTCAGTGTTGTTGCATTGTACTGGCCCCTCTCAGTGTTGTATTGTACTGTCCCCTCTCAGTGTTGTATTGTACTGTCCCCTCTTGGTGTTGTTGTATTGTACTGTCCCCTCTTGGTGTTGTTGTATTGTACTGTCCCCTCTCAGTGTTGTTGCATTGTACTGTCCCCTCTCAGTGTTGTATTCTACTGCCCCCTCTTGGTGTTGTTGCATTGTACTGTCCCCTCTCAGTGTTGTTGTATTGTACAGTCCCCTCTCAGTGTTGTTGCATTGTACTGTCCCCTCTCTGTGTTGTTGCATTGTACTGTCCCCTCTCTGTGTTGTTGCATTGTACAGTCCCCTCTCAGTGTTGTTGCATTGTACTGTCCCCTCTCTGTGTTGTTGCATTGTACTGTCCCCTCTCTGTGTTGTTGTATTGTACTGTCCCCTCTCAGTGTTGTTGCATTTTACTGTCCCCTCTCAGTGTTGTTGTATTGTACTGTCCCCTCTCAGTGTTGTTGTATTCTCCTGTCCCCTCTCAGTGTTGTTGCATTGTACTGTCCCCTCTCAGTGTTGTTGTATTGTACTGTCCCCTCTCAGTGTTGTTGTATTCTCCTGTCCCCTCTCAGTGTTGTTGCATTGTACTGTCCCCTCTCAGTGTTGTTGTATTGTACTGTCCCCTCTCGATGTTGTTGCATTGTACTGTCCCCACTTAGTGTTGTTGTATTGTACTGTCCCCTCTCGATGTTGTTGTACTGTACTGTCCCCTCTCAGTGTTGTTGCATTGTACTGTCCCCTCTCAGTGTTGTTGTATTGTACTGTCCCCTCTCAGTGTTGTTGTATTGTACTGTCCCCTCTCACTGTCGTTGTATTGCACTGTCCCCTCTCACTGTTGTTGTATTGTACTGTCCCCTCTCAGTGTTGTTGTATTGTACTGTCCCCTCTCTGTGTTGTATTGTACTGTCCCCTCTCAGTGTTGTTGTATTGTACTGTCCCCTCTCACTGTTGTTGTATTGTACTGTCCCCTCTCAGTGTTGTTGCATTGTACTGTCCCCTCTCTGTGTTGCTGCATTGTACTGTCCCCTCTCACTGTTGTTGTATTGTACTGTCCCCTCTCAGTGTTGTTGTATTGTACTGTCCCCTCTCAGTGTTGTTGTATTGTACTGTTCCCTCTCAGTGTTGTTGCATTGTACTGTCCCCTCTCAGTGTTGTTGTATTGTACTGTCCCCTCTCAGTGTTGCATTGTACTATCCCCTCTCAGTGTTGTTGCATTGTACGGTCCCCTCTCAGTGTTGTTGTATTGTACTGTCCCCTCTCTGTGTTGCATTGTACTATCCCCTCTCAGTGTTGTTGCATTGTACGGTCCCCTCTCAGTGTTGTTGTATTGTACTGTCCCGTCTCAGTGTTGCATTGTACTATCCCCTCTCAGTGTTGTTGCATTGTACGGTCCCCTCTCAGTGTTGTTGTATTGTACTGTCCCGTCTCAGTGTTGCATTGTACTATCCCCTCTCAGTGTTGTTGCATTGTACGGTCCCCTCTCAGTGTTGTTGTATTGTACTGTCCCCTCTCTGTGTTGCATTGTACTATCCCCTCTCAGTGTTGTTGCATTGTACGGTCCCCTCTCAGTGTTGTTGTATTGTACTGTCCCGTCTCAGTGTTGCATTGTACTATCCCCTCTCAGTGTTGTTGCATTGTACGGTCCCCTCTCAGTGTTGTTGTATTGTACTGTCCCCTCTCTGTGTTGCATTGTACTATCCCCTCTCAGTGTTGTTGTATTGTACTGTCCCCTCTCAGTGTTGCATTGTACGGTCCCCTCTCACTGTTGTTGTATTGTACTGTCCCCTCTCAGTGTTGTATTGTACTGTCCCCTCTCAGTGTTGTTGTATTGTACTGTCCCCTCTCACTGTTGTTGCATTGTACTGTCCCCTCTCAGTGTTGTTGCATTGTACTGGCCCCTCTCAGTGTTGTTGTATTGTACTGTCTCCTCTCAGTGTTGTTGTATTGTACTGTCCCCTCTCACTGTTGTTGCATTGTACTGTCCCCTCTCAGTGTTGTTGCATTGTACTGTCCCCTCTCAGTGTTGTTGCATTGTACTGGCCCCTCTCAGTGTTGTTGTATTGTACTGTTCCCTCTCAGTGTTGTTGTATTGTACTGTCCCCTCTCGGTGTTGTTGCATTGTACTGTCCCCTCTCACTGTTGTTGTATTGTACTATCCCCTCTCTGTGTTGTTGTATTGTACTGTCCCCTCTCAGTGTTGTTGCATTGTACTGTCCCCTCTCAGTGTTGTTGCATTGTACTGTCCCCTCTCAGTGTTGTTGTATTGTACTGTCCCCTCTCAGTGTTGTTGTATTGTACTGTCCCCTCTCAGTGTTGTTGCATTGTACTGTCCCCTCTCAGTGTTGCTGCATTGTACTATCCCCTCTCAGTGTTGTTGTATTGTACTGTCCCCTCTCAGTGTTGTTGCATTGTACTGTCCCCTCTCAGTGTTGCTGCATTGTACTATCCCCTCTCAGTGTTGTTGTATTGTACTGTCCCCTCTCAGTGTTGCTCCATTGTACTGGCCCCTCTCGGTGTTGCATTGTACTGTCCCCTCTCAGTGTTGTTGCATTGTACCGTCCCCTCTCGGTGTTGTATTGTACTGTCCCCTCTCAGTGTTGCTCCATTGTACTGGCCCCTCTCGGTGTTGCATTGTACTGTCCCCTCTCGGTGTTGTTGTATTGTACCGTCCCCTCTCGGTGTTGTATTGTACTGTCCCCTCTCAGTGTTGTATTGTACTGTCCCCTCTCACTGTTGTTGTATTGTACTGTCCCCTCTCAGTGTTGTTGCATTGTACTGGCCCCTCTCAGTGTTGTTGTATTGTACTGTCCGCTCTCAGTGTTGTTGCATTGTACTGGCCCCTCTCAGTGTTGTTGCATTGTACTGTCCCCTCTCTGTGTTGCTGCATTGTACTGTCCCCTCTCAGTGTTGTTGCATTGTTCTGTCCCCTCTCAGTTTTGTTGCATTGTACTGTCCCCTCTCTGTGTTGTTGCATTGTACTGTCCCCTCTCACTGTTGTTGCATTGTTCTCTCCCCTCTCTGTGTTGTTGCATTGTTCTGTCCCCTCTCTGTGTTGCTGCATTGTACTGTCCCCTCTCAGTGTTGTTGTATTGTACTGTCCCCTCTCAGTGTTGTTGTATTGTACTGTCCCCTCTCAGTGTTGTTGTATTGTACTGTCCCCTCTCAGTGTTGTTGTATTGTACTGTCCCCTCTCAGTGTTGTTGTATTGTACTGTCCCCTCTCAGTTTTGCTTTGTACTGTCCCCTCTCACTGTTGTTGTATTGTACTGTCCCCTCTCAGTGTTGTTGTATTGTACTGTCCCCTCTCAGTGTTGTATTGTACTGTCCCCTCTCAGTGTTGTATTGTACTGTCCCCTCTCAGTGTTGTTGTATTGTACTGTCCCCTCTCAGTGTTGTTGTATTGTACTGTCCCCTCTCAGTGTTGTATTGTACTGTCCCCTCTCAGTGTTGTATTGTACTGTCCCCTCTCAGTGTTGTTGTATTGTACTGTCCCCTCTCAGTGTTGTTGTATTGTACTGTCCCCTCTCAGTGTTGTATTGTACTGTCCCCTCTCAGTGTTGTATTTTACTGTCCCCTCTCAGTGTTGTTGTATTGTACTGGCCCCTCTCAGTGTTGTATTGTACTGTCCCCTCTCTGTGTTGTTGCATTGTACTGGCCCCTCTCAGTGTTGTATTGTACTGTCCCCTCTCAGTGTTGTTGCATTGTACTGTCCCCTCTCAGTGTTGTTGTATTGTACTGTCCCCTCTCACTGTTGTTGTATTGTACTGTCCCCTCTCAGTGTTGTTGTATTGTACTGTCCCCTCTCAGTGTTGTATTGTACTGTCCCCTCTCTGTGTTGTTGCATTGTACTGGCCCCTCTCAGTGTTGTATTGTACTGTCCCCTCTCAGTGTTGTTGTATTGTACTGGCCCCTCTCAGTGTTGTTGCATTGTACTGTCCCCTCTCAGTGTTGTATTTTACTGTCCCCTCTTGGTGTTGTTGTATTGTACTGTCCCCTCTCAGTGTTGTTGTATTGTACTGTCCCCTCTCAGTGTTGTTGCATTGTACTGGCCCCTCTCAGTGTTGTATTGTACTGTCCCCTCTTGGTGTTGTTGTATTGTACTGTCCCCTCTCTGTGTTGTTGTATTGTACTGTCCCCTCTCAGTGTTGTTGCATTGTACTGTCCCCTCTCTGTGTTGTTGTATTGTACTGTCCCCTCTCAGTGTTGTTGCATTGTACTGTCCCCTCTCAGTGTTGTTGTATTGTACTGTCCCCTCTCTGTGTTGTTGTATTGTACTGTCCCCTCTCAGTGTTGTTGCATTGTACTGTCCCCTCTCAGTGTTGTTGCATTGTACTGTCCCCTCTCAGTGTTGTTGTATTGTACTGTCCCCTCTCTGTGTTGTTGTATTGTACTGTCCCCTCTCAGTGTTGTTGCATTGTACTGTCCCCTCTCAGTGTTGTTGTATTGTACTGTCCCCTCTCACTGTTGTTGCATTGTACTGTCCCCTCTCTGTGTTGTTGTATTGTACTGTCCCCTCTCAGTGTTGTTGCATTGTACTGTCCCCTCTCTGTGTTGTTGTATTGTACTGTCCCCTCTCAGTGTTGTTGCATTGTACTGTCCCCTCTCAGTGTTGTTGTACTGTACTGCCCCCTCTTGGTGTTGTTGTATTGTACTGTCCCCTCTCAGTGTTGTTGCATTTTACTGTCCCCTCTCAGTGTTGTTGTATTGTACTGTCCCCTCTCAGTGTTGTTGTATTGTACTGTCCCCTCTTGGTGTTGTTGTATTGTACTGTCCCCTCTCAGTGTTGTATTGTACTGTCCCCTCTCAGTGTTGTTGCATTTTACTGTCCCCTCTCAGTGTTGTTGTAGTACTGTACTGCCCCCTCTTGGTGTTGTTGCATTGTACTGTCCCCTCTCAGTGTTGTTGTATTGTACTGTCCCCTCTCAGTGTTGTTGTATTGTACTGTCCCCTCTCAGTGTTGTTGCATTGTACTGTCCCCTCTCAGTGTTGTTGTACTGTACTGCCCCCTCTTGGTGTTGTTGCATTGTACTGTCCCCTCTCTGTGTTGTTGTATTGTACTGTCCCCTCTCAGTGTTGTTGCATTGTACTGTCCCCTCTCAGTGTTGTTGTACTGTACTGCCCCCTCTTGGTGTTGTTGCATTGTACTGTCCCCTCTCAGTGTTGTATTGTACTATCCCCTCTCAGTGTTGTTGCATTGTACTGTCCCCTCTCAGTGTTGTTGTATTGTACCGTCCCCTCTCAGTGTTGTTGTATTGTACTGTCCCCTCTCAGTGTTGTTGCATTGTACTGTCCCCTCTCAGTGTTGTTGTACTGTACTGCCCCCTCTTGGTGTTGTTGTATTGTACTGTCCCCTCTCAGTGTTGTTGTAGTACTGTACTGCCCCCTCTTGGTGTTGTTGCATTGTACTGTCCCCTCTCAGTGTTGTTGCATTGTACTGTCCCCTCTCAGTGTTGTTGTATTGTACTGTCCCCTCTCAGTGTTGTTGCATTGTACTGTCCCCTCTCAGTGTTGTTGTACTGTACTGCCCCCTCTTGGTGTTGTTGCATTGTACTGTCCCCTCTCAGTGTTGTTGTACTGTACTGCCCCCTCTTGGTGTTGTTGCATTGTACTGTCCCCTCTCAGTGTTGTTGTACTGTACTGCCCCCTCTTGGTGTTGTTGCATTGTACTGTCCCCTCTCAGTGTTGTTGCATTGTACTGTCCCCTCTCAGTGTTGTTGTACTGTACTGCCCCCTCTTGGTGTTGTTGCATTGTACTGTCCCCTCTCAGTGTTGTTGCATTGTACTGTCCCCTCTCTGTGTTGTTGTATTGTACTGTCCCCTCTCAGTGTTGTTGCATTGTACTGTCCCCTCTCAGTGTTGTTGTACTGTACTGCCCCCTCTTGGTGTTGTTGCATTGTACTGTCCCCTCTCAGTGTTGTTGCATTTTACTGTCCCCTCTCAGTGTTGTTGTATTTTACTGTCCCCTCTCAGTGTTGTTGTATTGTACTGTCCCCTCTCAGTGTTGTTGCATTTTACTGTCCCCTCTCAGTGTTGTTGCATTTTACTGTCCCCTCTCAGTGTTGTTGTATTTTACTGTCCCCTCTCAGTGTTGTTGCATTGTACTGTCCCCTCTCTGTGTTGTTGTATTGTGCTGTCCCCTCTCTGTGTTGTTGTATTGTACTGTCCCCTTTCACTGTTGTTGTATTGTACTGTCCCCTCTCTGTGTTGTATTGTACTGTCCCCTCTCACTGTTGTTGTATTGTACTGGCCCCTCTCAGTGTTGTTGCATTGTACTGTCCCCTCTCAGTGTTGTTGTATTGTACTGGCCCCTCTCAGTGTTGCATTGTACTGTCCCCTCTCAGTGTTGTTGTATTGTGCTGTCCCCTCTCTGTGTTGTTGTATTGTACTGTCCCCTTTCACTGTTGTTGTATTGTACTGTCCCCTCTCTGTGTTGTATTGTACTGTCCCCTCTCACTGTTGTTGTATTGTACTGGCCCCTCTCAGTGTTGTTGCATTGTACTGTCCCCTATCTGTGTTGTTGCATTGTACTGTCCCCTCTCAGTGTTGTTGTATTGTACTGGCCCCTCTCAGTGTTGTTGTATTGTACTGTCCCCTCTCAGTGTTGTTGTATTGTACTGACCCCTCTCAGTGTTGTTGCATTGTACTGTCCCCTCTCAGTGTTGTTGCATTGTACTGTCCCCTCTCAGTGTTGTTGTATTGTACTGTCCCCTCTCAGTGTTGTTGTATTGTACTGACCCCTCTCAGTGTTGTTGCATTGTACTGTCCCCTCTCAGTGTTGTTGCATTGTACTGTCCCCTCTCAGTGTTGTTGTATTGTACTGTCCCCTCTCAGTGTTGTTGTATTGTACTGTCCCCTCTCAGTGTTGTTGTATTGTACTGTCCCCTCTCAGTGTTGTTGTATTGTACTGACCCCTCTCAGTGTTGTTGCATTGTACTGTCCCCTCTCAGTGTTGTTGCATTGTACTGTCCCCTCTCAGTGTTGTTGTATTGTACTGTCCCCTCTCTGTGTTGTTGTATTGTACTGTCCCCTCTCAGTGTTGTTGTATTGTACTGTCCCCTCTCAGTGTTGTTGTATTGTACTGTCCCCTCTCAGTGTTGTTGTATTGTACTGTCCCCTCTCTGTGTTGTTGTATTGTACTGTCCCCTCTCAGTGTTGTTGTATTGTACTGTCCCCTCTCTGTGTTGTTGTATTGTACTTTCCCCTCTCAGTGTTGTTGCATTGTACTGTCCCCTCTCAGTGTTGTAGTACTGTACTGCCCCCTCTTGGTGTTGTTGCATTGTACTGTCCCCTCTCAGTGTTGTTGCATTGTACTGTCCCCTCTCAGTGTTGTTGTATTGTACTGTCCCCTCTCAGTGTTGTTGCATTTTACTGTCCCCTCTCAGTGTTGTTGTAGTACTGTACTGCCCCCTCTTGGTGTTGTTGCATTGTACTGTCCCCTCTCAGTGTTGTTGCATTGTACTGTCCCCTCTCTGTGTTGTTGTATTGTACTGTCCCCTCTCAGTGTTGTTGCATTGTACTGTCCCCTCTCAGTGTTGTTGTACTGTACTGCCCCCTCTTGGTGTTGTTGCATTGTACTGTCCCCTCTCAGTGTTGCATTTTACTGTCCCCTCTCAGTGTTGTTGTATTGTACTGTCCCCTCTCAGTGTTGTTGTATTGTACTGTCCCCTCTCAGTGTTGTTGCATTGTACTGTCCCCTCTCAGTGTTGTTGTACTGTACTGCCCCCTCTTGGTGTTGTTGCATTGTACTGTCCCCTCTCAGTGTTGCATTTTACTGTCCCCTCTCAGTGTTGTTGTATTGTACGGTCCCCTCTCAGTGTTGTTGTAGTACTGTACTGCCCCCTCTTGGTGTTGTTGTATTGTACTGTCCCCTCTCAGTGTTGTTGTAGTACTGTACTGCCCCCTCTTGGTGTTGTTGCATTGTACTGTCCCCTCTCAGTGTTGTTGCATTGTACTGTCCCCTCTCAGTGTTGTTGTATTGTACTGTCCCCTCTCAGTGTTGTTGTAGTACTGTACTGCCCCCTCTTGGTGTTGTTGCATTGTACTGTCCCCTCTCAGTGTTGTTGCATTGTACTGTCCCCTCTCAGTGTTGTTGCATTGTACTGTCCCCTCTCAGTGTTGTTGTAGTACTGTACTGCCCCCTCTTGGTGTTGTTGCATTGTACTGTCCCCTCTCAGTGTTGTTGCATTGTACTGTCCCCTCTCAGTGTTGTTGTATTGTACTGTCCCCTCTCAGTGTTGTTGCATTGTACTGTCCCCTCTCAGTGTTGTTGCATTGTACTGTCCCCTCTCAGTGTTGTTGTACTGTACTGCCCCCTCTTGGTGTTGTTGCATTGTACTGTCCCCTCTCAGTGTTGTTGCATTGTACTGTCCCCTCTCAGTGTTGTTGTACTGTACTGTCCCCTCTCAGTGTTGTTGCATTGTACTGTCCCC
Source organism: Chiloscyllium punctatum (assembly GCF_047496795.1). NCBI lineage: Eukaryota > Metazoa > Chordata > Chondrichthyes > Orectolobiformes > Hemiscylliidae > Chiloscyllium > Chiloscyllium punctatum. Next base: position 3,932,796 of record NC_092764.1, on the reverse strand, counting down.
TCTCAGTGTTGTTGTACTGTACTGCCCCCTCTTGGTGTTGTTGCATTGTACTGTCCCCTCTCAGTGTTGTTGTATTGTTCTGTCCCCTCTCAGTGTTGTTGTATTGTACTGTCGCCTCTCTGTGTTGTTGTATTGTACTGTCCCCTCTCAGTGTTGTTGCATTGTACTGTCCCCTCTCAGTGTTGTTGTACTGTACTGCCCCCTCTTGGTGTTGTTGCATTGTACTGTCCCCTCTCAGTGTTGTTGCATTTTACTGTCCCCTCTCAGTGTTGTTGTATTGTACTGTCCCCTCTCAGTGTTGTTGCATTTTACTGTCCCCTCTCAGTGTTGTTGCATTTTACTGTCCCCTCTCAGTGTTGTTGTATTTTACTGTCCCCTCTCAGTGTTGTTGCATTGTACTGTCCCCTCTCAGTGTTGTTGTATTGTGCTGTCCCCTCTCTGTGTTGTTGTATTGTACTGTCCCCTTTCACTGTTGTTGTATTGTACTGTCCCCTCTCTGTGTTGTATTGTACTGTCCCCTCTCACTGTTGTTGTATTGTACTGGCCCCTCTCAGTGTTGTTGCATTGTACTGTCCCCTCTCAGTGTTGTTGCATTGTACTGTCCCCTCTCAGTGTTGTTGTATTGTACTGGCCCCTCTCAGTGTTGTTGTATTGTACTGTCCCCTCTCAGTGTTGTTGTATTGTACTGACCCCTCTCAGTGTTGTTGCATTGTACTGTCCCCTCTCAGTGTTGTTGCATTGTACTGTCCCCTCTCAGTGTTGTTGTATTGTACTGTCCCCTCTCAGTGTTGTTGCATTGTACTGTCCCCTCTCAGTGTTGTTGTATTGTACTGACCCCTCTCAGTGTTGTTGCATTGTACTGTCCCCTCTCAGTGTTGTTGTATTGTACTGTCCCCTCTCTGTGTTGTTGTATTGTACTGTCCCCTCTCAGTGTTGCTGCATTGTACTGTCCCCTCTCAGTGTTGTTGTATTGTACTGTCCCCTCTCACTGTTGTTGTATTGTACTGTCCCCTCTCAGTTTTGCATTGTACTGTCCCCTCTCAGTGTTGTTGCATTGTACTGTCCCCTCTCAGTGTTGTTGCATTGTACTGTCCCCTCTCAGTGTTGTTGCATTGTACTGTCCCCTCTCAGTGTTGTTGTATTGTACTGTCCCCTCTCTGTGTTGTATTGGACTGTCCCCTCTCAGTGTTGTTGCATTGTACTGTCCCCTCTCACTGTTGTTGTATTGTACTGTCCCCTCTCAGTGTTGTTGCATTGTACTGTCCCCTCTCAGTTTTGCATTGTACTGTCCCCTCTCAGTGTTGTTGTATTGTACTGTCCCCTCTCAGTGTTGTTGTATTGTACTGTCCCCTCTCAGTGTTGTTGCATTGTACTGTCCCCTCTCAGTTTTGCATTGTACTGTCCCCTCTCAGTGTTGTTGTATTGTACTGTCCCCTCTCAGTGTTGTTGTATTGTACTGTCCCCTCTCAGTGTTGTATTGTACTGTCCCCTCTCAGTGTTGTTGCATTGTACTGTCCACTCTCAGTGTTGTTGTATTGTACTGTCCCCTCTCAGTGTTGTATTGTACTGTCCCCTCTCAGTGTTGTTGGATTGTACTGTCCCCTCTCAGTGTTGTTGCATTGTACTGTCCCCTCTCAGTGTTGTTGGATTGTACTGTCCCCTCTCAGTGTTGTTGCATTGTACTGTCCACTCTCAGTGTTGTTGTATTGTACTGTCCCCTCTCAGTGTTGTTGTATTGTACTGTCCACTCTCAGTGTTGTTGTATTGTACTGTCCCCTCTCAGTGTTGTTGTATTGCACTGGCCCCTCTCAGTGTTGTATTGTACTGTCCCCTCTTGGTGTTGTTGTATTGTCCGGGCCCCTCTCAGTGTTGTATTGTACTGTCCCCTCTCAGTGTTGTATTGTACTGTCCCCTCTCAGTGTTGTATTGTACTGTCCCCTCTCAGTGTTGTTGTATTGTACTGTCCCCTCTCAGTGTTGTTGTATTGTACTGTCCCCTCTCTGTGTTGTATTGGACTGTCCCCTCTCAGTGTTGTTGCATTGTACTGTCCCCTCTCAGTGTTGTTGCATTGTACTGTCCCCTCTCAGTGTTGTTGTATTGTACTGTCCCCTCTCAGTGTTGTTGCATTGTACTGTCCCCTCTCTGTGTTGTTGTATTGTACTGTCCCCTCTCAGTGTTGTTGGATTGTACTGTCCCCTCTCAGTGTTGTTGCATTGTACTGTCCACTCTCAGTGTTGTTGTATTGTACTGTCCCCTCTCAGTGTTGTTGTATTGTACTGTCCCCTCTTGGTGTTATTGTATTGTCCGGGGCCCCTCTCAGTGTTGTTGCATTGTACTGTCCCCTCTCTGTGTTGATGCATTGTACTGTCCCCTCTCTGTGTTGTTGCATTGTACTGTCCCCTCTCACTGTTGTTGTATTGTACTGTCCCCTCTCAGTGTTGTATTGTACTGTCCCCTCTTGGTGTTGTTGTATTGTCCGGGGCCCCTCTCAGTGTTGTTGTATTGGACTGTCCCCTCTTGGTGTTATTGTATTGTCCGGGGCCCCTCTCAGTGTTGTTGTATTGTACTGTCCCCTCTCTGTGTTGATGCATTGTACTGTCCCCTCTCTGTGTTGTTGTATTGTACTGTCCCCTCTCAGTGTTGTTGCAGTGTACTGTCCCCTCTCAGTGTTGTTGTACTGTACTGCCCCCTCTTGGTGTTGTTGTATTGTACTGTCCCCTCTCAGTGTTGTTGTACTGTACTGCCCCCTCTTGGTGTTGTTGTATTGTACTGTCCCCTCTCAGTGTTGTTGTACTGTACTGCCCCATCTTGGTGTTGTTGTATTGTACTGTCCCCTCTCAGTGTTGTTGTACTGTACTGCCCCCTCTTGGTGTTGTTGTATTGTACTGTCCCCTCTCAGTGTTGTGTTGTACTGTCCCCTCTCACTGTTGTTGTATTGTACTGTCCCCTCTCAGTGTTGTTGCATTGTACTGTCCCCTCTCAGTGTTGTTGTATTGTACTGTCCCCTCTCGATGTTGTTGCATCGTACTGTCCCCACTTAGTGTTGTTGTATTGTACTGTCCCCTCTCGATGTTGTTGTATTGTACTGTCCCCTCTCAGTGTTGTTGCATTGTACTGTCCCCTCTCGATGTTGTTGTATTGTACTGTCCCCTCTCACTGTCGTTGTATTGCACTGTCCCCTCTCAGTGTTGTTGTATTGTACTGTCCCCTCTCAGTGTTGCATTGTACTATCCCCTCTCAGTGTTGTTGCATTGTACTGTCCCCTCTCAGTGTTGTTGTATTGTACTGTCCCCTCTCAGTGTTGCATTGTACTATCCCCTCTCAGTGTTGTTGCATTGTACGGTCCCCTCTCAGTGTTGTTGTATTGTACTGTCCCCTCTCAGTGTTGCATTGTACTATCCCCTCTCAGTGTTGTTGCATTGTACGGTCCCCTCTCAGTGTTGCATTGTACGGTCCCCTCTCAGTGTTGTTGTATTGTACTGTCCCCTCTCTGTGTTGCATTGTACTATCCCCTCTCAGTGTTGTTGTATTGTACTGTCCCCTCTCAGTGTTGCATTGTACGGTCCCCTCTCACTGTTGTTGTATTGTACTGTCCCCTCTCAGTGTTGTTGCATTGTACTGTCCCCTCTCAGTGTTGTTGCATTGTACTGGCCCCTCTCAGTGTTGTTGTATTGTACTGTCTCCTCTCAGTGTTGTTGTATTGTACTGTTCCCTCTCAGTGTTGTTGCATTGTACTGTCCCCTCTCACTGTTGTTGTATTGTACTGTCCCCTCTCAGTGTTGTTGTATTGTACTGTCCCCTCTCACTGTTGTTGCATTGTACTGTCCCCTCTCAGTGTTGTTGCATTGTACTGGCCCCTCTCAGTGTTGTTGTATTGTACTGTCTCCTCTCAGTGTTGTTGTATTGTACTGTTCCCTCTCAGTGTTGTTGCATTGTACTGTCCCCTCTCACTGTTGTTGTATTGTACTGTCCCCTCTCAGTGTTGTTGTATTGTACTGTCCCCTCTCAGTGTTGCATTGTACTATCCCCTCTCAGTGTTGTTGCATTGTACGGTCCCCTCTCACTGTTGTTGTATTGTACTGTCCCCTCTCAGTGTTGTTGTATTGTACTGTCCCCTCTCTGTGTTGCATTGTACTATCCCCTCTCAGTGTTGTTGCATTGTACCGTCCCCTCTCAGTGTTGTTGTATTGTACTGTCCCCTCTCAGTGTTGCATTGTACTGTCCCCTCTCAGTGTTGTTGTATTGTACTGTCCCCTCTCAGTGTTGTTGTATTGTACTGTCCCCTCTCAGTGTTGTCTTGTACTGTCCCCTCTCTGTGTTGTTGCATTGTTCTGTCCCCTCTCTGTGTTGTTGCATTGTTCTGTCCCCTCTCTGTGTTGTTGCATTGTACTGGCCCCTCTCAGTGTTGTTGTATTGTACTGTCCCCTCTCAGTGTTGCATTGTACTATCCCCTCTCAGTGTTGTTGTATTGTACGGTCCCCTCTCACTGTTGTTGTATTGTACTGTCCCCTCTCAGTGTTGTTGTACTGAACTATCCCCTCAGTGTTGTTGCATTGTACTGGCCCCTCTCAGTGTTGTTGCATTGTACTGTCCCCTCTCAGTGTTGTTGCATTGTACTGTCCCCTCTCAGTGTTGTTGTACTGAACTATCCCCTCAGTGTTGTTGCATTGTACTGTCCCCTCTCAGTGTTGTTGCATTGTCCTGTCCCCTCTCAGTGTTGTTGCATTGTACTGGCCCCTCTCAGTGTTGTTGCATTGTACTGTCCCCTCTCAGTGTTGTTGTACTGAACTATCCCCTCAGTGTTGTTGCATTGTACTGGCCCCTCTCAGTGTTGTTGCATTGTACTGGCCCCTCTCAGTGTTGTTGCATTGTACTGTCCCCTCTCAGTGTTGTTGCATTGTACTGGCCCCTCTCAGTGTTGTTGCATTGTACTGTCCCCTCTCAGTGTTGTTGTATTGTACTGTCCCCTCTCAGTGTTGTTGTACTGAACTATCCCCTCAGTGTTGTTGCATTGTACTGGCCCCTCTCTGTGTTGTTGCATTGTACTGTCCACTCTCAGTGTTGTTGCATTGTACTGTCCCCAATCAGTGTTGTTGTATTGTACTGTCCCCTCTCACTGTTGTTGCATTGTACTGTCCACTCTCAGTGTTGTTGCATTGTACTGTCCCCTCTCACTGTTGTTGTATTGTACTGTCCCCTCTCAGTGTTGTTGTATTGTACTGTCCCCTCTCAGTGTTGTTGTATTGTTCTGTCCCCTCTCAGTTTTGTTGCATTGTACTGTCCCTTCTCTGTGTTGTTGCATTGTACTGTCCCCTCTCACTGTTGTTGCATTGTTCTCTCCCCTCTCTGTGTTGTTGCATTGTTCTGTCCCCTCTCTGTGTTGCTGCATTGTACTGTCCCCTCTCAGTGTTGTTGTATTGTACTGTCCCCTCTCAGTGTTGTTGTATTGTACTGTCCCCTCTCTGTGTTGTTGCATTGTACTGTCCCCTCTCAGTGTTGTTGTATTGTTCTGTCCCCTCTCAGTGTTGTATTGTACTGTCCCCTCTCAGTGTTGTTGCATTGTACTGTCCCCTCTCAGTGTTGTTGTATTGTACTGACCCCTCTCAGTGTTGTTGTATTGTACTGTCCCCTCTCAGTGTTGTTGTATTGTACTGTCCCCTCTCAGTGTTGTTGTACTGTACTGTCCCCTCTCAGTTTTGCATTGTACTGTCCCCTCTCAGTGTTGTTGTATTGTACTGTCCCCTCTCAGTGTTGTATTGTACTGTCCCCTCTCTGTGTTGTTGCATTGTACTGGCCCCTCTCTGTGTTGTTGTATTGTACTGTCCCCTCTCAGTGTTGTTGCATTGTACTGTCCCCTCTCAGTGTTGTATTTTACTGTCCCCTCTTGGTGTTGTTGTATTGTACTGTCCCCTCTCAGTGTTGTTGCATTGTACTGGCCCCTCTCAGTGTTGTATTGTACTGTCCCCTCTCAGTGTTGTATTGTACTGTCCCCTCTTGGTGTTGTTGTATTGTACTGTCCCCTCTCTGTGTTGTTGCATTGTACTGTCCCCTCTCAGTTTTGCATTGTACTGTCCCCTCTCAGTGTTGTTGCATTGTACTGTCCCCTCTCAGTGTTGTATTGTACTGTCCCCTCTTGGTGTTGTTGTATTGTACTGACCCCTCTCAATGTTGTTGCATTGTACTGTCCCCTCTCAGTTTTGCATTGTACTGTCCCCTCTCAGTGTTGTTGCATTGTACTGGCCCCTCTCAGTGTTGTATTGTACTGTCCCCTCTCAGTGTTGTATTGTACTGTCCCCTCTTGGTGTTGTTGTATTGCACTGGCCCCTCTCAGTGTTGTTGTATTGTACTGTCCCCTCTCAGTGTTGTATTGCACTGGCCCCTCTCAGTGTTGTTGTATTGTACTGTCCCCTCTCAGTGTTGCATTGTACTGTCCCCTCTCAGTATTGTTGTACTGTACTGCCCCCTCTTGGTGTTGTTGTATTGTACTGTCCCCTCTCTGTGTTGTTGTATTGTACTGTCCCCTCTCAGTGTTGTTGCATTGTACTGTCCCCTCTCAGTGTTGTTGTACTGTACTGCCCCCTCTTGGTGTTGTTGCATTGTACTGTCCCCTCTCAGTGTTGTTGCATTTTACTGTCCCCTCTCAGTGTTGTTGTATTGTACTGTCCCCTCTTGGTGTTGTTGCATTGTACTGTCCCCTCTCAGTGTTGTTGCATTTTACTGTCCCCTCTCAGTGTTGTTGCATTTTACTGTCCCCTCTCAGTGTTGTTGTATTGTACTGTCCCCTCTTGGTGTTGTTGTATTGTACTGTCCCCTCTCAGTGTTGTATTGTACTGTCCCCTCTCAGTGTTGTTGTATTGTACTGTCCCCTCTCAGTGTTGTTGCATTTTACTGTCCCCTCTCAGTGTTGTTGTATTGTACTGTCCCCTCTCTGTGTTGTTGTAGTACTGTACTGCCCCCTCTTGGTGTTGTTGCATTGTACTGTCCCCTCTCAGTGTTGTTGCATTGTACTGTCCCCTCTCTGTGTTGTTGTATTGTACTGTCCCCTCTCAGTGTTGTTGCATTGTACTGTCCCCTCTCAGTGTTGTTGTACTGTACTGCCCCCTCTTGGTGTTGTTGCATTGTACTGTCCCCTCTCAGTGTTGTTGCATTTTACTGTCCCCTCTCAGTGTTGTTGTATTGTACTGTCCCCTCTCAGTGTTGTTGCATTGTACTGTCCCCTCTCAGTGTTGTTGTATTTTACTGTCCCCTCTCAGTGTTGTTGTATTGTACTGTCCCCTCTCAGTGTTGTTGTATTGTACTGTCCCCTCTCAGTGTTGTTGCATTGTACTGTCCCCTCTCAGTGTTGTTGTATTTTACTGTCCCCTCTCAGTGTTGTTGCATTTTACTGTCCCCTCTCAGTGTTGTTGTATTTTACTGTCCCCTCTCAGTGTTGTTGTATTGTACTGTCCCCTTTCACTGTTGTTGTATTGTACTGTCCCCTTTCACTGTTGTTGTATTGTACTGTCCCCTCTCAGTGTTGTTGTATTGTACTGTCCCCTCTCTGTGTTGTTGTATTGTACTGTCCCCTCTCTGTGTTGTATTGTACTGTCCCTCTCTGTGTTGCATTGTACTGTCCCCTCTCAGTGTTGTTGTATTGTACTGTCCCCTCTCAGTGTTGTTGTATTGTACTGTCCCCTCTCAGTGTTGTTGTATTGTACTGACCCCTCTCAGTGTTGTATTGTACTGGCCCCTCTCAGTGTTGCATTGTACTGTCCCCTCTCAGTGTTGTTGTATTGTACTGTCCCCTCTCAGTGTTGTTGCATTGTACTGTCCCCTCTCAGTGTTGTTGTATTGTACTGTCCCCTCTCACTGTTGTTGTATTGTACTGTCCCCTCTCACTGTTGTTGTATTGTACTGTCCCCTCTCAGTGTTGTTGCATTGTACTGTCCCCTCTCAGTGTTGTTGTATTGTACTGTCCCCTCTCACTGTTGTTGTATTGTACTGTCCCCTCTCAGTGTTGTTGTATTGTACTGACCCCTCTCAGTGTTGTTGCATTGTACTGTCCCCTCTCAGTGTTGTTGTATTGTACTGTCCCCTCTCAGTGTTGTTGTATTGTACTGACCCCTCTCAGTGTTGTATTGTACTGGCCCCTCTCAGTGTTGCATTGTACTGTCCCCTCTCAGTGTTGTTGTATTGTACTGTCCCCTCTCAGTGTTGTTGCATTGTACTGTCCCCTCTCAGTGTTGTTGTATTGTACTGTCCCCTCTCACTGTTGTTGTATTGTACTGTCCCCTCTCACTGTTGTTGTATTGTACTGTCCCCTCTCAGTGTTGTTGCATTGTACTGTCCCCTCTCAGTGTTGTTGTATTGTACTGTCCCCTCTCACTGTTGTTGTATTGTACTGTCCCCTCTCAGTGTTGTTGTATTGTACTGACCCCTCTCAGTGTTGTTGCATTGTACTGTCCCCTCTCAGTGTTGTTGTATTGTACTGTCCCCTCTCTGTGTTGTATTGGACTGTCCCCTCTCAGTGTTGTTGCATTGTACTGTCCCCTCTCAGTTTTGCATTGTACTGTCCCCTCTCAGTGTTGTTGCATTGTACTGTCCCCTCTCTGTGTTGTTGTATTGTACTGTCCCCTCTCAGTGTTGTTGGATTGTACTGTCCCCTCTCAGTGTTGTTGCATTGTACTGTCCACTCTCAGTGTTGTTGTATTGTACTGTCCCCTCTCAGTGTTGTTGTATTGCACTGGCCCCTCTCAGTGTTGTATTGTACTGTCCCCTCTCAGTGTTGTATTGTACTGTCCCCTCTCAGTGTTGTTGTATTGCACTGGCCCCTCTCAGTGTTGTTGCATTGTACTGTCCCCTCTTGGTGTTGTTGTATTGCACTGGCCCTTCTCAGTGTTGTTGTATTCTACTGTCCCCTCTCTGTGTTGTTGTATTGTACTGTCCCCTCTCACTGTTGTTGCATTGTACTGTCCCCTCTCAGTGTTGTTGCATTGTACTGTCCCCTCTCTGTGTTGTTGTATTGTACTGTCCCCTCTCACTGTTGTTGCATTGTACTGTCCCCTCTCAGTGTTGTTGCATTGTACTGTCCACTCTCAGTGTTGTTGCATTGTACTGTCCCCTCTCAGTGTTGTTGCATTGTACTGTCCCCTCTCAGTGTTGTTGTACTGTACTGCCCCCTCTTGGTGTTGTTGTATTGTACTGTCCCCTCTCAGTGTTGTTGCATTGTACTGTCCCCTCTCAGTGTTGTTGCATTTTACTGTCCCCTCTCAGTGTTGTTGCATTGTACTGTCCCCTCTCAGTGTTGTTGCATTTTACTGTCCCCTCTCAGTGTTGTTGCATTGTACTGTCCCCTCTCAGTGTTGTTGCATTGTACTGTCCCCTCTCAGTGTTGTTGTACTGTACTGCCCCCTCTTGGTGTTGTTGTATTGTACTGTCCCCTCTCAGTGTTGTTGCATTTTACTGTCCCCTCTCAGTGTTGTTGTATTGTACTGTCCCCTCTCAGTGTTGTTGTATTGTACTGTCCCCTCTTGGTGTTGTTGTATTGTACTGTCCCCTCTCAGTGTTGTTGTATTGTACTGTCCCCTCTCTGTGTTGTTGTAGTACTGTACTGCCCCCTCTTGGTGTTGTTGCATTGTACTGTCCCCTCTCAGTGTTGTTGCATTGTACTGTCCCCTCTCAGTGTTGTTGTATTGTACTGTCCCCTCTCAGTGTTGTTGCATTGTACTGTCCCCTCTCAGTGTTGTTGTACTGTACTGCCCCCTCTTGGTGTTGTTGTATTGTACTGTCCCCTCTCAGTGTTGTTGTATTGTACTGTCCCCTCTCAGTGTTGTTGTACTGTACTGCCCCCTCTTGGTGTTGTTGCATTGTACTGTCCCCTCTCAGTGTTGTTGCATTGTACTGTCCCCTCTCAGTGTTGTTGCATTGTACTGTCCCCTCTCAGTGTTGTTGTACTGTACTGCCCCCTCTTGGTGTTGTTGTATTGTACTGTCCCCTCTCAGTGTTGCATTGTACTGTCCCCTCTCAGTGTTGTTGCATTGTACTGTCCCCTCTCAGTGATGTTGTATTGTACTGCCCCCTCTTGGTGTTGTTGTATTGTACTGTCCCCTCTCAGTGTTGTTGCATTTTACTGTCCCCTCTCAGTGTTGTTGTATTGTACTGTCCCCTCTCAGTGTTGTTGCATTGTACTGTCCCCTCTCAGTGTTGTTGCATTGTACTGTCCCCTCTCAGTGTTGTTGTACTGTACTGCCCCCTCTTGGTGTTGTTGTATTGTACTGTCCCCTCTCAGTGTTGTTGCATTTTACTGTCCCCTCTCAGTGTTGTTGTATTGTACTGTCCCCTCTCAGTGTTGTTGCATTGTACTGTCCCCTCTCAGTGTTGTTGTACTGTACTGCCCCCTCTTGGTGTTGTTGCATTGTACTGTCCCCTCTCAGTGTTGTTGCATTTTACTGTCCCCTCTCAGTGTTGTTGTATTGTACTGTCCCCTCTCAGTGTTGTTGCATTGTACTGTCCCCTCTCAGTGTTGTTGTATTTTACTGTCCCCTCTCAGTGTTGTTGTATTTTACTGTCCCCTCTCAGTGTTGTTGTATTGTACTGTCCCCTCTCAGTGTTGTTGCATTGTACTGTCCCCTCTCTGTGTTGCATTGTACTGTCCCCTCTCAGTGTTGTTGTATTGTACTGTCCCCTCTCAGTGTTGTTGTATTGTACTGGCCCCTCTCAGTGTTGCATTGTACTGTCCCCTCTCAGTGTTGTTGTATTGTACTGTCCCCTCACAGTGTTGTTGTATTGTACTGTCCCCTCACAGTGTTGTTGCATTGTACTGGCCCCTCTCACTGTTGCATTGTACTGTCCCCTCTCAGTGTTGTTGTATTGTACTGTCCCCTCTCACTGTTGTTGTATTGTACTGTCCCCTCTCAGTGTTGTTGTATTGTACTGACCCCTCTCAGTGTTGTTGCATTGTACTGTCCCCTCTCACTGTTGTTGTATTGTACTGTCCCCTCTCAGTGTTGTTGCATTGTACTGTCCCCTCTCTGTGTTGTATTGGACTGTCCCCTCTCAGTGTTGTTGCATTGTACTGTCCCCTCTCAGTTTTGCATTGTACTGTCCCCTCTCAGTGTTGTTGCATTGTACTGTCCCCTCTCTGTGTTGTTGTATTGTACTGTCCCCTCTCAGTGTTGTTGTATTGTACTGTCCCCTCTCAGTGTTGTTGTATTGCACTGGCCCCTCTCAGTGTTGTATTGTACTGTCCCCTCTTGGTGTTGTTGTATTGTACTGTCCCCTCTCAGTGTTGTTGTATTGCACTGGCCCCTCTCAGTGTTGTTGCATTGTACTGTCCCCTCTTGGTGTTGTTGTATTGCACTGGCCCTTCTCAGTGTTGTTGTATTCTACTGTCCCCTCTCAGTGTTGTTGTAGTACTGTACTGTCTCCTCTTGTTGTTGTTGCATTGTACTGTCCCCTCTCAGTGTTGTTGCATTGTACTGTCCCCTCTCACTGTTGTTGCATTGTACTGTCCCCTCTCAGTGTTGTTGCATTGTACTGTCCCCTCTCTGTGTTGTTGTATTGTACTGTCCCCTCTCACTGTTGTTGCATTGTACTGTCCCCTCTCAGTGTTGTATTGTACTGTCCCCTCTCAGTGTTGTATTGTACTGTCCCCTCTCAGTGTTGTTGTATTGTACTGTCCCCTCTCTGTGTTGTTGTATTGTACTGTCCCCTCTCACTGTTGTTGTATTGTACTGTCTCCTCTTGTTGTTGTTGCATTGTACTGTCCCCTCTCAGTGTTGTTGCATTGTACTGTCCCCTCTCTGTGTTGTTGTATTGTACTGTCCCCTCTCACTGTTGTTGCATTGTACTGTCCCCTCTCAGTGTTGTTGCATTGTACTGTCCCCTCTCTGTGTTGTTGTATTGTACTGTCCCCTCTCACTGTTGTTGTATTGTACTGTCCCCTCTCAGTGTTGTATTGTACTGTCCCCTCTCAGTGTTGTTGCATTGTACTGTCCCCTCTCAGTGTTGTTGTATTGTACTGCCCCCTCTTGGTGTTGTTGCATTGTACTGTCCCCTCTCAGTGTTGTTGCATTGTACTGTCCCCTCTCAGTGTTGTTGTACTGTACTGCCCCCTCTTGGTGTTGTTGTATTGTACTGTCCCCTCTCAGTGTTGTTGTATTGTACTGCCCCCTCTCAGTGTTGTTGCATTGTACTGTCCCCTCTCAGTGTTGTTGTATTGTACTGCCCCCTCTCAGTGTTGTTGCATTGTACTGTCCCCTCTCAGTGTTGTTGTACTGTACTGCCCCCTCTTGGTGTTGTTGTATTGTACTGTCCCCTCTTAGTGTTGTTGTACTGTACTGCCCCCTCTTGGTGTTGTTGTATTGTACGGTCCCCTCTCAGTGTTGTTGTATTGTACTGTCCCCTCTCAGTGTTGTTGTATTGTACTGCCCCCTCTCAGTGTTGTTGCATTGTACTGTCCCCTCTCAGTGTTGTTGTACTGTACTGCCCCCTCTCTGTGTTGTATTGTACTGTCCCCTCTCAGTGTTGTTGTATTGTACTGTCCGCTCTCAGTGTTGCATTGTACTGTCCCCTCTCACTGTTGTTGTATTGTACTGTCCCCTCTCAGTGTTGTTGTATTGTACTGTCCCCTCTCACTGTTGTTGTATTGTACTATCCCCTCTCAGTGTTGTTGTATTGTACTGTCCCCTCTCAGTGTTGTTGTATTGTACTGTCCCCTCTCACTGTTGTTGTATTGTACTGTCCCCTCTCACTGCTGTTGTATTGTACTGTCCCCTCTCACTGTTGTTGTATTGTACTGTCCGCTCTCAGTGTTGCATTGTACTGTCCCCTCTCACTGTTGTTGTATTGTACTGTCCCCTCTCAGTGTTGTTGTATTGTACTGTCCCCTCTCAGTGTTGTTGTATTGTACTGTCCCCTCTCACTGTTGTTGTATTGTACTGTCCCCTCTCACTGCTGTTGTATTGTACTGTCCCCTCTCAGTGTTGTTGTATTGTACTGTCCCCTCTCAGTGTTGCATTGTACTGTCCCCTCTCAGTGTTGTTGTATTGTACTGTCCCCTCTCAGTGTTGTTGTATTGTACTGTCCCCTCTCACTGTTGTTGTATTGTACTGTCCCCTCTCAGTGTTGTTGTATTGTACTGTCCCCTCTCAGTGTTGTTGTATTGTACTGTCCCCTCTCACTGTTGTTGTATTGTACTGTCCCCTCTCAGTGTTGTATTGTACTGTCCCCTCTCAGTGTTGTTGTATTGTACTGTCCCCTCTCAGTGTTGTATTGTACTGTCCCCTCTCAGTGTTGTTGTATTGTACTGTCCCCTCTCAGTGTTGTATTGTACTGTCCCCTCTCAGTGTTGTTGTATTGTACTGTCCCCTCTCACTGCTGTTGTATTGTACTGTCCCCTCTCAGTGTTGTTGCATTGTACTGTCCCCTCTCAGTGTTGTTGTATTGTACTGGCCCCTCTCAGTGTTGTTGTATTGTACTGGCCCCTCTTGGTGTTGTTGTATTGTACTGGCCCCTCTCAGTGTTGTTGTATTGTACTGTCCCCTCTCAGTGTTGTATTGTACTGTCCCCTCTCAGTGTTGTATTGTACTGTCCCCTCTCAGTGTTGTTGCATTGTACTGTCCCCTCTCAGTGTTGTTGTATTGTACTGTCCCCTCTCAGTGTTGTTGTATTGTACTGTCCCCTCTCAGTGTTGTATTGTACTGTCCCCTCTCAGTGTTGTTGCATTGTACTGTCCCCTCTCAGTGTTGTTGTATTGTACTGTCCCCTCTCAGTGTTGTTGTATTGTACTGTCCCCTCTCAGTGTTGCATTGTACTGTCCCCTCTCTGTGTTGTTGCATTGTACTGTCCCCTCTCAGTGTTGTTGTATTGTACTGTCCCCTCTCAGTGTTGTATTGTACTGTCCCCTCTCAGTGTTGTTGTATTGTACTGTCCCCTCTCACTGTTGTTGTATTGTACTGTCCCCTCTCAGTGTTGTTGCATTGTACTGTCCCCTCTCAGTGTTGTATTGTACTGTCCCCTCTCAGTGTTGTATTGTACTGTCCCCTCTTGGTGTTGTATTGTACTGTCCCCTCTTGGTGTTGTTGTATTGTACTGTCCCCTCTCAGTGTTGTTGGATTGTACTGTCCCCTCTCAGTGTTGTTGTATTGTACTGTCCCCTCTCAGTGTTGTTGGATTGTACTGTCCTCTCTTGGTGTTGTTGTATTGTACTGTCCCCTCTTGGTGTTGTTGTATTGTACTGTCCCCTCTTGGTGTTGTTGTATTGTACTGTCCCCTCTCAGTGTTGTTGTATTGTACTGTCCCCTCTCAGTGTTGTTGCATTGTACTATCCCCTCTCAGTGTTGTTGCATTGTACTGTCCCCTCTCAGTGTTGTTGTATTGTACTGTCCCCTCTCAGTGTTGTTGTATTGTCCTGTCCCCTCTCAGTGTTGTTGCATTGTACTATCCCCTCTCAGTGTTGTTGCATTTTACTGTCCCCTCTCAGTGTTGTTGTATTGTCCTGTCCCCTCTCAGTGTTGTTGCATTTTACTGTCCCCTCTCAGTGTTGTTGTATTGTCCTGTCCCCTCTCAGTGTTGTTGCATTTTACTGTCCCCTCTCAGTGTTGTTGCATTGTACTGTCCCCTCTCAGTGTTGTTGCATTTTACTGTCCCCTCTCAGTGTTGTTGTATTGTACTGTCCCCTCTCAGTGTTGTTGTATTGTACTGTCCCCTCTCAGTGTTGTATTGTACTGTCCCCTCTCAGTGTTGTTGCATTTTACTGTCCCCTCTCAGTGTTGTTGTATTGTACTGTCCCCTCTCAGTGTTGTTGCATTTTACTGTCCCCTCTCAGTGTTGTTGTATTGTACTGGCCCCTCTCAGTGTTGTTGTATTGTACTGTCCCCTCTCAGTGTTGTTGCATTTTACTGTCCCCTCTCAGTGTTGTTGTATTGTACTGTCCCCTCTCAGTGTTGTATTGTACTGTCCCCTCTCAGTGTTGTTGTATTGTACTGTCCCCTCTCAGTGTAGTTGCATTGTACTGTCCCCTCTCAGTGTTGTATTGTACTGTCCCCTCTCAGTGTTGTTGTATTGTACTGTCCCCTCTCAGTGTTGTATTGTACTGTCCCCTCTCAGTGTTGTTGCATTTTACTGTCCCCTCTCAGTGTTGTTGTATTGTACTGTCCCCTCTCAGTGTTGTTGCATTTTACTGTCCCCTCTCAGTGTTGTTGTATTGTACTGTCCCCTCTCAGTGTTGTATTGTACTGTCCCCTCTCAGTGTTGTTGTATTGTACTGTCCCCTCTCAGTGTAGTTGCATTGTACTGTCCCCTCTCAGTGTTGTATTGTACTGTCCCCTCTCAGTGTTGTTGTATTGTACTGTCCCCTCTCAGTGTTGTTGTATTGTACTGTCCCCTCTCAGTGTTGTATTGTACTGTCCCCTCTCAGTGTTGTATTGTACTGTCCCCTCTCAGTGTTGTTGTATTGTACTGTCCCCTCACTGTGTTGTTGCATTGTACTGTCCCCTCTCAGTGTTGTATTGTACTGTCCCCTCTCAGTGTTGTATTGTACTGTCCCCTCTCAGTGTTGTTGTATTGTACTGTCCCCTCTCAGTGTTGTATTGTACTGTCCCCTCTCAGTGTTGTATTGTACTGTCCCCTCTCAGTGTTGTATTGTCCTGTCCCCTCTCAGTGTTGTTGCATTTTACTGTCCCCTCTCAGTGTTGTATTGTACTGCCCCCTCTTGGTGTTGTTGCATTGTACTGTCCCCTCTCAGTGTTGTTGTATTGTACTGCCCCCTCTTGGTGTTGTTGCATTGTACTGTCCCGTCTCTGTGTTATTGTATTGTACTGTCCCCTCTCAGTGTTGCTGTATTGTACTGTCCCCTCTCTGTGTTGTTGTATTGTCCTGTCCCCTCTCAGTGTTGTTGCATTGTACTGTCCCCTCTCAGTGTTGTATTGTCCTGTCCCTTCTCAGTGTTATTGCATTTTACTGTCCCCTCTCAGTGTTGTATTGTACTGTCCCCTCTCAGTGTTGTATTGTACTGTCCCCTCTCAGTGTTGTTGTATTGTACTGTCCCCTCTCAGTGTTGTTGTATTGTACTGTCCCCTCTCAGTGTTGTATTGTACTGTCCCCTCTCAGTGTTGTATTGTACTGTCCCCTCTCAGTGTTGTTGTATTGTACTGTCCCCTCTCAGTGTTGTTGTATTGTACTGTCCCCTCTCAGTGTTGTATTGTACTGTCCCCTCTCAGTGTTGTATTGTACTGTCCCCTCTCAGTGTTGTTGCATTGTACTGTCCCCTCTCAGTGTTGTTGTATTGTACTGTCCCCTCTCAGTGTTGTATTGTACTGTCCCCTCTCAGTGTTGTATTGTACTGTCCCCTCTCAGTGTTGTTGCATTGTACTGTCCCCTCTCAGTGTTGTTGTATTGTACTGTCCCCTCTCAGTGTTGTATTGTACTGTCCCCTCTCAGTGTTGTATTGTACTGTCCCCTCTCAGTGTTGTTGTATTTTACTGTCCCCTCTCAGTGTTGTTGTATTGTACTGTCCCCTCTCTGTGTTGTTGTATTGTACTGTCCCCTCTCAGTGTTGTTGTATTGTCCTGTCCCCTCTCAGTGTTGTTGCATTGTACTGCCCCCTCTTGGTGTTGTTGTATTGTTCTGTCCCCTCTCAGTGTTGTTGCATTGTACTGCCCCCTCTTGGTGTTGTTGTATTGTACTGTCCCCTCTCAGTGTTGTATTGTACTGTCCCCTCTCAGTGTTGTTGTATTGTACTGTCCCCTCTCAGTGTTGTTGCATTGTTCTGTCCCCTCTCAGTGTTGTTGCATTGTACTGCCCCCTCTTGGTGTTGTTGTATTGTACTGTCCCCTCTCAGTGTTGTTGTATTGTACTGTCCCCTCTCTGTGTTGTATTGTACTGTCCCCTCTCAGTGTTGTTGTATTGTACTGTCCGCTCTCAGTGTTGTTGTATTGCACTGTTCCCTCTCTGTGTTGTTGTATTGTACTGTCCCCTCTCAGTGTTGTTGTATTATACTGTCCCCTCTCACTGTTGTTGCATTGTACTGTCCCCTTTCACTGTTGTTGTATTGTACTGTCCCCTCTCAGTGTTGTTGTATTGCACTGTTCCCTCTCTGTGTTGTTGTATTGTACTGACCCCTCTCAGTGTTGTTGCATTGTACTGTCCCCTCTCACTGTTGTTGTATTGTACTGTCCGCTCTCAGTTTTGCATTGTACTGTCCCCTCTCAGTGTTGTTGCATTGTACTGGCCCCTCTCAGTGTTGTATTGTACTGTCCCCTCTCAGTGTTGTATTGTACTGACCCCTCTCAGTGTTGTTGCATTGTACTGTCCCCTTTCACTGTTGTTGTATTGTACTGTCCCCTCTCAGTGTTGTTGTATTGCACTGTCCCCTCTCTGTGTTGTTGTATTATACTGTCCCCTCTCAGTGTTGTTGTATTGTACTGTCCCCTCTTGGTGTTGTTGTATTGTACCGTCCCATCTCAGAGTTGTTGCATTGTACTGTCCCCTCTCAGTGTTGTTGCATTGTACTGTCCCCTCTCTGTGTTGTATTGTACTGTCCCCTCTCAGTGTTGTTGCATTGTACTGTCCCCTCTCACTGTTGTTGTATTGTACTGTCCGCTCTCAGTTTTGCATTGTACTGTCCCCTCTCAGTGTTGTTGCATTGTACTGGCCCCTCTCAGTGTTGTATTGTACTGTCCCCTCTTGGTGTTGTTGTATTGTCCGGGCCCCTCTCAGTGTTGTTGTATTGTACTGTCCCCTCTCACTGTTGTTGTATTCTACTGTCCCCTCTCAGTGTTGTTGTAGTACTGTACTGTCTCCTCTTGTTGTTGTTGCATTGTACTGTCCCCTCTCAGTGTTGTTGCATTGTACTGTCCCCTCTCAGTGTTGTTGTATTGTACTGTCCCCTCTCAGTGTTGTTGCATTGTTCTGTCCCCTCTCTGTGTTGCATTGTACTGTCCCCTCTCACTGTTGTTGTATTGTACTGTCCCCTCTCAGTGTTGTTGCATTGTTCTGTCCCCTCTCTGTGTTGTATTGTACTGTCCCCTCTCGATGTTGTTGCATTTTGCTGTCCCCTCTCAGTGTTGTTGCATTGTCCTGTCCCCTCTCAGTGTTGTTGCATTGTACTGTCCCCTCTCTGTGTTGTTGTATTGTACTGTCCCCTCTCTGTGTTGTATTGTACTGTCCCCTCTCGATGTTGTTGCATTTTGCTGTCCCCTCTCAGTGTTGTTGTATTGTACTGTCCCCTCTCAGTGTTGTTGCATTGGACTGTCCCCTCTCAGTGTTGTTGCATTGTACTGTCCCCTCTCAGTGTTGTTGTATTGTACTGTCCCCTCTCAGTGTTGTTGTATTGTACCGTCCCGTCTCAGTGTTGTTGCATTGTACTGTCCCCTCTCTGTGTTGTTGTATTGTACTGTCCCCTCTCTGTGTTGTATTGTACTGTCCCCTCTCGATGTTGTTGCATTTTGCTGTCCCCTCTCAGTGTTGTTGTATTGTACTGTCCCCTCTCAGTGTTGTTGCATTGGACTGTCCCCTCTCAGTGTTGTTGCATTGTACTGTCCCCTCTCAGTGTTGTTGTATTGTACTGTCCCCTCTCAGTGTTGTTGTATTGTACTGTCCCCTCTCAGGGATGTTGCATTGTACTGTCCCCTCTCAGTGTTGTTGTATTGTACTGTCCCCTCTCAGGGATGTTGTATTGTACTGTCCCCTCTCAGTGTTGTTGTATTGCACTGGCCCCTCTCAGTGTTGTTGTATTGTCCTGTCCCCTCTCAGTGTTGTTGCATTGTCCTGTCCCCTCTCAGTGTTGTTGCATTGTACTGTCCCCTCTCAGTGTTGTTGTATTGTACTGTCCCCTCTCAGTGTTGTTGGATTGTACTGTCCCCTCTCAGTGTTGTACTGTACTGTCCCCTCTCAGTGTTGTTGTATTGTCCTGTCCCCTCTCAGTGTTGTACTGTACTGTCCCCTCTCAGTGTTGTTGTATTGTACTGTCCCCTCTCAGTGTTGTTGCATTGTACTGTCCCCTCTCAGTATTGTTGTATTGTCCTGTCCCCTCTCAGTGTTGTACTGTACTGTCCCCTCTCAGTGTTGTTGTATTGTACTGTCCCCTCTCAGTGTTGTATTGTACTGTCCCCTCTCAGTGTTGTTGTATTGTCCTGTCCCCTCTCAGTGTTGTACTGTACTGTCCCCTCTCAGTGTTGTTGTATTGTACTGTCCCCTCTCAGTGTTGTACTGTACTGTCCCCTCTCAGTGTTGTTGTATTGTACTGTCCCCTCTCAGTGTTGTATTGTACTGGCCCCTCTCAGTGTTGTTGCATTGTACTGTCCCCTCTCAGTGTTGTTGTATTGTACTGTCCCCTCTCAGTGTTGTTGCATTGTACTGTCCCCTCTCAGTGTTGTATTGTACTGGCCCCTCTCAGTGTTGTTGTATTGTACTGTCCCCTCTCACTGTTGTATTGTACTGTCCCCTCTCAGTGTTGTACTGTACTGTCCCCTCTCAGTGTTGTTGTATTGTACTGTCCCCTCTCAGTGTTGTATTGTACTGGCCCCTCTCAGTGTTGTTGCATTGTACTGTCCCCTCTCAGTGTTGTTGTATTGTACTGTCCCCTCTCAGTGTTGTATTGTACTGTCCCCTCTCAGTGTTGTTGTATTGTCCTGTCCCCTCTCAGTGTTGTTGCATTGTCCTGTCCCCTCTCAGTGTTGTTGCATTGTCCTGTCCCCTCTCAGTGTTGTTGCATTGTACTGTCCCCTCTCAGTGTTGTACTGTACTGTCCCCTCTCAGTGTTGTTGCATTGTCCTGTCCCCTCTCAGTGTTGTTGTATTGTACTGTCCCCTCTCAGTGTTGTTGTATTGTACTGTCCCCTCTCAGTGTTGTACTGTACTGTCCCCTCTCAGTGTTGTTGTATTGTCCTGTCCCCACTTAGTGTTGTTGCATTGTACTGTCCCCTCTCTGTGTTGTTGCATTGTACTGTCCCCTCTCTGTGTTGCTGCATTGTCCTGTCCCCTCTCAGTGTTGTTGCATTGTACTGTCCCCTCTCAGTGTTGTTGTATTGTCCTGTCCCCTCTCAGTGTTGTTGTATTGTACTGTCCCCTCTCAGTGTTGTTGTATTATACTGTCCCCTCTCACTGTTGTTGCATTGTACTGTCCCCTTTCACTGTTGTTGTATTGTACTGTCCCCTCTCAGTGTTGTTGTATTGCACTGTTCCCTCTCTGTGTTGTTGTATTGTACTGACCCCTCTCAGTGTTGTTGCATTGTACTGTCCCCTCTCACTGTTGTTGTATTGTACTGTCCCCTCTCAGTGTTGTTGTATTGCACTGTTCCCTCTCTGTGTTGTTGTATTGTACTGACCCCTCTCAGTGTTGTTGCATTGTACTGTCCCCTTTCACTGTTGTTGTATTGTACTGTCCCCTCTCAGTGTTGTTGTATTGCACTGTTCCCTCTCTGTGTTGTTGTATTGTACTGTCCCCTCTCAGTGTTGTTGTATTGCACTGTCCCCTCTCAGTGTTGTTGTATTATACTGTCCCCTCTCAGTGTTGTTGTATTGTACTGTCCCCTCTTGGTGTTGTTGTATTGTACCGTCCCATCTCAGAGTTGTTGCATTGTACTGTCCCCTCTCAGTGTTGTTGCATTGTACTGTCCCCTCTCTGTGTTGTATTGTACTGTCCCCTCTCAGTGTTGTTGCATTGTACTGTCCCCTCTCACTGTTGTTGTATTGTACTGTCCGCTCTCAGTTTTGCATTGTACTGTCCCCTCTCAGTGTTGTTGCATTGTACTGGCCCCTCTCAGTGTTGTATTGTACTGTCCCCTCTTGGTGTTGTTGTATTGTCCGGGCCCCTCTCAGTGTTGTTGTATTGTACTGTCCCCTCTCACTGTTGTTGTATTCTACTGTCCCCTCTCAGTGTTGTTGTAGTACTGTACTGTCTCCTCTTGTTGTTGTTGCATTGTACTGTCCCCTCTCAGTGTTGTTGCATTGTACTGTCCCCTCTCAGTGTTGTTGTATTGTACTGTCCCCTCTCAGTGTTGTTGCATTGTTCTGTCCCCTCTCTGTGTTGCATTGTACTGTCCCCTCTCACTGTTGTTGTATTGTACTGTCCCCTCTCAGTGTTGTTGCATTGTTCTGTCCCCTCTCTGTGTTGTATTGTACTGTCCCCTCTCGATGTTGTTGCATTTTGCTGTCCCCTCTCAGTGTTGTTGCATTGTCCTGTCCCCTCTCAGTGTTGTTGCATTGTACTGTCCCCTCTCTGTGTTGTTGTATTGTACTGTCCCCTCTCTGTGTTGTATTGTACTGTCCCCTCTCGATGTTGTTGCATTTTGCTGTCCCCTCTCAGTGTTGTTGTATTGTACTGTCCCCTCTCAGTGTTGTTGCATTGGACTGTCCCCTCTCAGTGTTGTTGCATTGTACTGTCCCCTCTCAGTGTTGTTGTATTGTACTGTCCCCTCTCAGTGTTGTTGTATTGTACTGTCCCCTCTCAGGGATGTTGCATTGTACTGTCCCCTCTCAGTGTTGTTGTATTGTACTGTCCCCTCTCAGGGATGTTGTATTGTACTGTCCCCTCTCAGTGTTGTTGTATTGCACTGGCCCCTCTCAGTGTTGTTGTATTGTCCTGTCCCCTCTCAGTGTTGTTGCATTGTCCTGTCCCCTCTCAGTGTTGTTGCATTGTACTGTCCCCTCTCAGTGTTGTTGTATTGTACTGTCCCCTCTCAGTGTTGTTGGATTGTACTGTCCCCTCTCAGTGTTGTACTGTACTGTCCCCTCTCAGTGTTGTTGGATTGTACTGTCCCCTCTCAGTGTTGTACTGTACTGTCCCCTCTCAGTGTTGTTGTATTGTACTGTCCCCTCTCAGTGTTGTACTGTACTGTCCCCTCTCAGTGTTGTTGTATTGTCCTGTCCCCTCTCAGTGTTGTACTGTACTGTCCCCTCTCAGTGTTGTTGTATTGTACTGTCCCCTCTCAGTGTTGTTGCATTGTACTGTCCCCTCTCAGTATTGTTGTATTGTCCTGTCCCCTCTCAGTGTTGTATTGTACTGTCCCCTCTCAGTGTTGTTGCATTGTACTGTCCCCTCTCAGTATTGTTGTATTGTACTGTCCCCTCTCAGTGTTGTACTGTACTGTCCCCTCTCAGTGTTGTTGTATTGTCCTGTCCCCTCTCAGTGTTGTACTGTACTGTCCCCTCTCAGTGTTGTTGTATTGTACTGTCCCCTCTCAGTGTTGTTGTATTGTCCTGTCCCCTCTCAGTGTTGTACTGTACTGTCCCCTCTCAGTGTTGTTGTATTGTACTGTCCCCTCTCAGTGTTGTACTGTACTGTCCCCTCTCAGTGTTGTTGTATTGTACTGTCCCCTCTCAGTGTTGTATTGTACTGGCCCCTCTCAGTGTTGTTGCATTGTACTGTCCCCTCTCAGTGTTGTTGTATTGTACTGTCCCCTCTCAGTGTTGTATTGTACTGTCCCCTCTCAGTGTTGTTGCATTGTACTGTCCCCTCTCAGTGTTGTATTGTACTGTCCCCTCTCAGTGTTGTTGTATTGTCCTGTCCCCTCTCAGTGTTGTTGCATTGTCCTGTCCCCTCTCAGTGTTGTTGCATTGTACTGTCCCCTCTCAGTGTTGTACTGTACTGTCCCCTCTCAGTGTTGTTGCATTGTACTGTCCCCTCTCAGTGTTGTTGTATTGTCCTGTCCCCACTTAGTGTTGTTGCATTGTACTGTCCCCTCTCTGTGTTGTTGCATTGTACTGTCCCCTCTCTGTGTTGCTGCATTGTCCTGTCCCCTCTCAGTGTTGTTGCATTGTACTGTCCCCTCTCAGTGTTGTTGTATTGTCCTGTCCCCTCTCAGTGTTGTTGTATTGTACTGTCCCCTCTCAGTGTTGTTGTATTGTACTGTCCCCTCTCACTGTTGTTGTATTGTACTGTCCCCCCGCAGTGTTGTTGCATTGTACTGTCCCCTCTCACTGTTGTTGTATTGTACTGTCCCCTCTCAGTGTTGTATTGTACTGTCCCCTCTTGGTGTTGTTGTATTGTACTGTCCCCTCTCAGTGTTGTTGTATTGTACTGTCCCCTCTCAGTGATGTTGTATTGTACTGTCCCCTCTCAGTGTTGTTGCATTGTACTGCCCCCTCTTGGTGTTGTTGTATTGTACTGGCCCCTCTCAGTGTTGCATTGTACTGTCCCCTCTCAGTGTTGTATTGTACTGGCCCCTCTCAGTGTTGTTGCATTGTACTGCCCCCTCTTGGTGTTGTTGTATTGTACTGGCCCCTCTCAGTGTTGTTGCATTGTACTGTCCCCTCTTGGTGTTGTTGTATTGTACTGTCCCCTCTCAGTGTTGTTGCATTTTACTGTCCCCTCTCAGTGTTGTTGTATTGTACTGTCCCCTCTCAGTTTTGCATTGTCCGGCCCCTCTCAGTGTTGCATTGTACTGTCCCCTCTCAGTGTTGTATTGTACTGTCCCCTCTCAGTGTTGTTGTATTGTACTGTCCCCTCTCAGTGTTGTTGTATTGTACTGTCCCCTCTCAGTGTTGTACTGTACTGTCCCCTCTCAGTGTTGTTGTATTGTACTGTCCCCTCTCTGTGTTGTTGTATTGTACTGTCCCTCTCAGTTTTGCATTGTCCGGCCCCTCTCAGTGTTGCATTGTACTGTCCCCTCTCAGTGTTGTATTGTACTGTACCCTCTCACTGTTGTTGTATTGTACTGTCCCCTCTCAGTGTTGCATTGTACCGTCCCCTCTCAGTGTTGTATTGTACTGTCCCCTCTCTGTGTTGTATTGTACTGTCCCCTCTCAGTGTTGCATTGTACTGTCCCCTCTCACTGTTGTTGTATTGTACTGTCCCCTCTCAGTGTTGCATTGTACCGTCCCCTCTCAGTGTTGTATTGTACTGTCCCATCTCAGTGTTGTATTGTACTGTCCCCTCTCAGTGTTGCATTGTACTGTCCCCTCTCAGTGTTGTATTGTACTGTCCCCTCTCAGTGTTGTTGTATTCTCCTGTCCCCTCTCAGTGTTGTTGTATTGTACTGTCCCCTCTCAGTGTTGTTGTATTGTACTGTCCCCTCTCAGTGTTGTATTGTACTGTCCCCTCTCAGTGTTGTATTGTACTGTCCCCTCTCAGTGTTGCATTGTACTGTCCCCTCTCAGTGTTGTTGTATTGTACTGTCCCCTCTCGATGTTGTTGTATTGTACTGTCCCCTCTCAGTGTTGTATTGTACTGTCCCCTCTCAGTGTTGTATTGTACTGTCCCCTCTCTGTGTTGTTGCATTGTACGGTCCCCTCTCACTGTTGTTGTATTGTACTGTCCCCTCTCAGTGTTGTTGTATTGTACTGTCCCCTCTCTGTGTTGCATTGTACTATCCCCTCTCAGTGTTGTTGCATTGTACCGTCCCCTCTCAGTGTTGTTGTATTGTACTGTCCCCTCTCAGTGTTGTTGTATTGCACTGTTCCCTCTCTGTGTTGTTGTATTGTACTGTCCCCTCTCAGTGTTGTTGTATTGCACTGTCCCCTCTCAGTGTTGTTGTATTATACTGTCCCCTCTCAGTGTTGTTGTATTGTACTGTCCCCTCTTGGTGTTGTTGTATTGTACCGTCCCATCTCAGAGTTGTTGCATTGTACTGTCCCCTCTCAGTGTTGTTGCATTGTACTGTCCCCTCTCTGTGTTGTATTGTACTGTCCCCTCTCAGTGTTGTTGCATTGTACTGTCCCCTCTCACTGTTGTTGTATTGTACTGTCCGCTCTCAGTTTTGCATTGTACTGTCCCCTCTCAGTGTTGTTGCATTGTACTGGCCCCTCTCAGTGTTGTATTGTACTGTCCCCTCTTGGTGTTGTTGTATTGTCCGGGCCCCTCTCAGTGTTGTTGTATTGTACTGTCCCCTCTCACTGTTGTTGTATTCTACTGTCCCCTCTCAGTGTTGTTGTAGTACTGTACTGTCTCCTCTTGTTGTTGTTGCATTGTACTGTCCCCTCTCAGTGTTGTTGCATTGTACTGTCCCCTCTCAGTGTTGTTGTATTGTACTGTCCCCTCTCAGTGTTGTTGCATTGTTCTGTCCCCTCTCTGTGTTGCATTGTACTGTCCCCTCTCACTGTTGTTGTATTGTACTGTCCCCTCTCAGTGTTGTTGCATTGTTCTGTCCCCTCTCTGTGTTGTATTGTACTGTCCCCTCTCGATGTTGTTGCATTTTGCTGTCCCCTCTCAGTGTTGTTGCATTGTCCTGTCCCCTCTCAGTGTTGTTGCATTGTACTGTCCCCTCTCTGTGTTGTTGTATTGTACTGTCCCCTCTCTGTGTTGTATTGTACTGTCCCCTCTCGATGTTGTTGCATTTTGCTGTCCCCTCTCAGTGTTGTTGTATTGTACTGTCCCCTCTCAGTGTTGTTGCATTGGACTGTCCCCTCTCAGTGTTGTTGCATTGTACTGTCCCCTCTCAGTGTTGTTGTATTGTACTGTCCCCTCTCAGTGTTGTTGTATTGTACTGTCCCCTCTCAGGGATGTTGCATTGTACTGTCCCCTCTCAGTGTTGTTGTATTGTACTGTCCCCTCTCAGGGATGTTGTATTGTACTGTCCCCTCTCAGTGTTGTTGTATTGCACTGGCCCCTCTCAGTGTTGTTGTATTGTCCTGTCCCCTCTCAGTGTTGTTGCATTGTCCTGTCCCCTCTCAGTGTTGTTGCATTGTACTGTCCCCTCTCAGTGTTGTTGTATTGTACTGTCCCCTCTCAGTGTTGTTGGATTGTACTGTCCCCTCTCAGTGTTGTACTGTACTGTCCCCTCTCAGTGTTGTTGGATTGTACTGTCCCCTCTCAGTGTTGTACTGTACTGTCCCCTCTCAGTGTTGTTGTATTGTACTGTCCCCTCTCAGTGTTGTACTGTACTGTCCCCTCTCAGTGTTGTTGTATTGTCCTGTCCCCTCTCAGTGTTGTACTGTACTGTCCCCTCTCAGTGTTGTTGTATTGTACTGTCCCCTCTCAGTGTTGTTGCATTGTACTGTCCCCTCTCAGTATTGTTGTATTGTCCTGTCCCCTCTCAGTGTTGTATTGTACTGTCCCCTCTCAGTGTTGTTGCATTGTACTGTCCCCTCTCAGTATTGTTGTATTGTACTGTCCCCTCTCAGTGTTGTACTGTACTGTCCCCTCTCAGTGTTGTTGTATTGTCCTGTCCCCTCTCAGTGTTGTACTGTACTGTCCCCTCTCAGTGTTGTTGTATTGTACTGTCCCCTCTCAGTGTTGTTGTATTGTCCTGTCCCCTCTCAGTGTTGTACTGTACTGTCCCCTCTCAGTGTTGTTGTATTGTACTGTCCCCTCTCAGTGTTGTACTGTACTGTCCCCTCTCAGTGTTGTTGTATTGTACTGTCCCCTCTCAGTGTTGTATTGTACTGGCCCCTCTCAGTGTTGTTGCATTGTACTGTCCCCTCTCAGTGTTGTTGTATTGTACTGTCCCCTCTCAGTGTTGTATTGTACTGTCCCCTCTCAGTGTTGTTGCATTGTACTGTCCCCTCTCAGTGTTGTATTGTACTGTCCCCTCTCAGTGTTGTTGTATTGTCCTGTCCCCTCTCAGTGTTGTTGCATTGTCCTGTCCCCTCTCAGTGTTGTTGCATTGTACTGTCCCCTCTCAGTGTTGTACTGTACTGTCCCCTCTCAGTGTTGTTGCATTGTACTGTCCCCTCTCAGTGTTGTTGTATTGTCCTGTCCCCACTTAGTGTTGTTGCATTGTACTGTCCCCTCTCTGTGTTGTTGCATTGTACTGTCCCCTCTCTGTGTTGCTGCATTGTCCTGTCCCCTCTCAGTGTTGTTGCATTGTACTGTCCCCTCTCAGTGTTGTTGTATTGTCCTGTCCCCTCTCAGTGTTGTTGTATTGTACTGTCCCCTCTCAGTGTTGTTGTATTGTACTGTCCCCTCTCACTGTTGTTGTATTGTACTGTCCCCCCGCAGTGTTGTTGCATTGTACTGTCCCCTCTCACTGTTGTTGTATTGTACTGTCCCCTCTCAGTGTTGTATTGTACTGTCCCCTCTTGGTGTTGTTGTATTGTACTGTCCCCTCTCAGTGTTGTTGTATTGTACTGTCCCCTCTCAGTGATGTTGTATTGTACTGTCCCCTCTCAGTGTTGTTGCATTGTACTGCCCCCTCTTGGTGTTGTTGTATTGTACTGGCCCCTCTCAGTGTTGCATTGTACTGTCCCCTCTCAGTGTTGTATTGTACTGGCCCCTCTCAGTGTTGTTGCATTGTACTGCCCCCTCTTGGTGTTGTTGTATTGTACTGGCCCCTCTCAGTGTTGTTGCATTGTACTGTCCCCTCTTGGTGTTGTTGTATTGTACTGTCCCCTCTCAGTGTTGTTGCATTTTACTGTCCCCTCTCAGTGTTGTTGTATTGTACTGTCCCCTCTCAGTTTTGCATTGTCCGGCCCCTCTCAGTGTTGCATTGTACTGTCCCCTCTCAGTGTTGTATTGTACTGTCCCCTCTCAGTGTTGTTGTATTGTACTGTCCCCTCTCAGTGTTGTTGTATTGTACTGTCCCCTCTCAGTGTTGTACTGTACTGTCCCCTCTCAGTGTTGTTGTATTGTACTGTCCCCTCTCTGTGTTGTTGTATTGTACTGTCCCTCTCAGTTTTGCATTGTCCGGCCCCTCTCAGTGTTGCATTGTACTGTCCCCTCTCAGTGTTGTATTGTACTGTACCCTCTCACTGTTGTTGTATTGTACTGTCCCCTCTCAGTGTTGCATTGTACCGTCCCCTCTCAGTGTTGTATTGTACTGTCCCCTCTCTGTGTTGTATTGTACTGTCCCCTCTCAGTGTTGCATTGTACTGTCCCCTCTCACTGTTGTTGTATTGTACTGTCCCCTCTCAGTGTTGCATTGTACCGTCCCCTCTCAGTGTTGTATTGTACTGTCCCATCTCAGTGTTGTATTGTACTGTCCCCTCTCAGTGTTGCATTGTACTGTCCCCTCTCAGTGTTGTATTGTACTGTCCCCTCTCAGTGTTGTTGTATTCTCCTGTCCCCTCTCAGTGTTGTTGTATTGTACTGTCCCCTCTCAGTGTTGTTGTATTGTACTGTCCCCTCTCAGTGTTGTATTGTACTGTCCCCTCTCAGTGTTGTATTGTACTGTCCCCTCTCAGTGTTGCATTGTACTGTCCCCTCTCAGTGTTGTTGTATTGTACTGTCCCCTCTCGATGTTGTTGTATTGTACTGTCCCCTCTCAGTGTTGTATTGTACTGTCCCCTCTCAGTGTTGTATTGTACTGTCCCCTCTCTGTGTTGTATTGTACTGTCCCCTCTCAGTGTTGTATTGTACTGTCCCCTCTCAGTGTTGTTGTATTCTCCTGTCCCCTCTCAGTGTTGTTGTATTCTCCTGTCCCCTCTCAGTGTTGTTGTATTGTACTGTCCCCTCTCAGTGTTGTTGTATTGTACTGTCCCCTCTCAGTGTTGTTGTATTGTACTGTCCCCTCTCAGTGTTGTTGTATTGTACTGTCCCCTCTCACTGTTGTTGTATTGTACTGTCCCCTCTCAGTGTTGTTGTATTCTCCTGTCCCCTCTCAGTGTTGTTGTATTGTACTGTCCCCTCTCAGTGTTGTTGTATTGTACTGTCCCCTCTCACTGTTGTTGTATTGTACTGTCCCCTCTCAGTGTTGTTGTATTCTCCTGTCCCCTCTCAGTGTTGTTGTATTGTACTGTCCCCTCTCAGTGTTGTTGTATTGTACTGTCCCCTCTCACTGTTGTTGTATTGTACTGTCCCCTCTCACTGTTGTTGTATTGTACTGTCCCCTCTCAGTGTTGTTGTATTCTCCTGTCCCCTCTCAGTGTTGTTGTACTGTACTGTCCCCTCTCAGTGTTGTTGTATTGTACTGTCCCCTCTCGATGTTGTTGTATTGTACTGTCCCCTCTCAGTGTTGTTGTATTGTACTGTCCCCTCTCACTGTTGTTGTATTGTACTGTCCCCTCTCAGTGTTGTTGTATTGTACTGTCCCCTCTCACTGTTGTTGTATTGTACTGTCCCCTCTCACTGTTGTTGTATTGTACTGTCCCCTCTCAGTGTTGTTGTATTCTCCTGTCCCCTCTCAGTGTTGTTGCATTGTACTGTCCCCTCTCGATGTTGTTGTATTGTACTGTCCCCTCTCAGTGTTGTATTGTACTGTCCCCTCTCAGTGTTGTATTGTACTGTCCCCTCTCGATGTTGTTGTATTGTACTGTCCCCTCTCAGTGTTGTTGTATTCTCCTGTCCCCTCTCAGTGTTGTTGCATTGTACTGTCCCCTCTCAGTGTTGTTGTATTGTACTGTCCCCTCTCGATGTTGTTGTATTGTACTGTCCCCTCTCAGTGTTGTATTGTGCTGTCCCCTCTCAGTGTTGTATTGTACTGGCCCCTCTCAGTGTTGTTGCATTGTACTGTCCCCTCTCAGTGTTGTATTGTACTGTCCCCTCTCAGTGTTGTTGTATTCTCCTGTCCCCTCTCAGTGTTGTTGCATTGTACTGTCCCCTCTCAGTGTTGTTGCATTGTACTGTCCCCTCTCAGTGTTGTTGTACTGTACTGACCCCTCTCAGTGTTGTTGTATTGTACTGTCCCCTCTCGATGTTGTTGTATTGTACTGTCCCCTCTCAGTGTAGTTGTATTGTACTGTCCCCTCTCAGTGTTGTTGTATTGTACTGTCCCCTCTCTGTGTTGTTGCATTGTACCGTCCCCTCTCAGTGTTGTATTGTACTGGCCCCTCTCAGTGTTGTTGCATTGTACTGACCCCTCTCAGTGTTGCATTGTACTGTCCCCTCTCAGTGTTGTTGTATTGTACTGTCCCCTCTCACTATTGTTGTATTGTACTGTCCCCTCTCACTGTCGTTGTATTGCACTGTCCCCTCTCACTGTTGTTGTATTGTACTGTCCCCCCGCAGTGTTGTTGCATTGTACTGTCCCCTCTCTGTGTTGCTGCATTGTACTGTCCCCTCTCACTGTTGTTGTATTGTACTGTCCCCTCTCAGTGATGTTGTATTGTACTGTCCCCTCTCAGTGTTGTTGCATTGTACTGTTCCCTCTCAGTGTTGTTGCATTGTACTGTCCACTCTCAGTGTTGTTGTATTGTACTGTCCCCTCTCAGTGTTGTATTGTACTGTCCCCTCTCAGTGTTGCATTGTACTATCCCCTCTCAGTGTTGTTGCATTGTACTGTCCCCTCTAACTGTTGTTGTATTGTACTGTCCCCTCTCGGTGTTGTTGTATTGTACTGTCCCCTCTCAGTGTTGCATTGTACTATCCCCTCTCAGTGTTGTTGCATTGTACGGTCCCCTCTCACTGTTGTTGTATTGTACTGTCCCCTCTCAGTGTAGTTGTATTGTACTGTCCCCTCTCTGTGTTGCATTGTACTATCCCCTCTCAGTGTTGTTGCATTGTACGGTCCCCTCTCACTGTTGTTGTATTGTACTGTCCCCTCTCAGTGTTGTTGTATTGTACTGTCCCCTCTCAGTGTTGTTGCATTGTACTGTCCCCTCTCAGTGTTGTTGTATTGTACTGTCCCCTCTCAGTGTTGTTGTATTGTACTGTCCCCTCTCAGTGTTGTTGCATTGTACTGTCCCCTCTCTGTGTTGTTGTATTGTTCTGTCCCCTCTCAGTGTTGTTGTATTGTACTGTCCCCTCTGTGTGTTGTTGCATTGTACTGTCCCCTCTCTGTGTTGTTGTATTGTACTGTCCCCTCTCAGTGTTGTTGTATTGTACTGTCCCCTCTCAGTGTTGTTGCATTGTACTGTCCCCTCTCTGTGTTGTTGTATTGTACTGTCCCCTCTCAGTGTTGTTGTATTGTACTGTCCCCTCTGTGTGTTGTTGCATTGTACTGTCCCCTCTCAGTGTTGTTGTATTGTACTGTCCCCTCTCAGTGTTGCTCCATTGTACTGGCCCCTCTCGGTGTTGCATTGTACTGTCCCCTCTCGGTGTTGTATTGTACTGTCCCCTCTGTGTGTTGTTGCATTGTACTGTCCCCTCTCAGTGTTGTTGTATTGTACTGGCCCCTCTCGGTGTTGCATTGTACTGTCCCCTCTCGGTGTTGTATTGTACTGTCCCCTCTGTGTGTTGTTGCATTGTACTGTCCCCTCTCAGTGTTGTTGTATTGTACTGTCCCCTCTCAGTGTTGTTGCATTGTACTGTCCCCTCTCACTGTTGCTCCATTGTACTGTCCCCTCTCGGTGTTGCATTGTACTGTCCCCTCTCAGTGTTGCATTGTACTGTCCCCTCTCACTGTTGTTGTATTGTACTGTCCCCTCTCAGTGTTGTTGCATTGTACTGGCCCCTCTCAGTGTTGTTGCATTGTACTGTCCCCTCTCAGTGTTGTTGTATTGTACTGTCCCCTCTCAGTGTTGTTGTATTGTACTGTCCCCTCTCAGTGTTGTTGCATTGTACTGTCCCTTCTCAGTGTTGTTGTATTGTACTGTCCCCTCAGTGTTGTTGTACTGAACTATCCCCTCAGTGTTGTTGTACTGAACTATCCCCTCAGTGTTGTTGCATTGTACTGTCCCCTCTCACTGTTGTTGCATTGTACTGTCCCCTCTCTGTGTTGTTGCATTGTACTGTCCACTCTCTGTGTTGTTGCATTGTTCTGTCCCCTCTCAGTTTTGTTGCATTGTACTGTCCCCTCTCTGTGTTGTTGCATTGTACTGTCCCCTCTCACTGTTGTTGCATTGTACTGTCCCCTCTCTGTGTTGTTGCATTGTTCTGTCCCCTCTCAGTTTTGTTGCATTGTACTGTCCCCTCTCAGTGTTGTTGCATTGTTCTGTCCCCTCTCAGTTTTGTTGCATTGTACTGTCCCCTCTCAGTGTTGTTGCATTGTACTGTCCCCTCTCAGTGTTGTTGCATTGTTCTGTCCCCTCTCTGTGTTGTTGCATTGTTCTGTCCCCTCTCACTGTTGTTGCATTGTACTGTCCCCTCTCTGTGTTGTTGCATTGTACTGTCCCCTCTCAGTGTTGTTGTATTGTACTGTCCCTCTCAGTGTTGTATTGTACTGTCCCCTCTCAGTGTTGTTGCATTGTACTGTCCCCTCTCAGTGTTGTTGCATTGTACTGTCCCCTCTCAGTGTTGTTGTATTGTACTGTCCCCTCTCAGTGTTGTTGTATTGTACTGTCCCCTCTCAGTGTTGTTGCATTGTACTGTCCCCTCTCAGTGTTGTTGCATTGTTCTGTCCCCTCTCTGTGTTGTTGCATTGTACTGTCCCCTCTCTGTGTTGTTGCATTGTTCTGTCCCCTCTCAGTGTTGTTGCATTGTACTGTCCCCTCTCAGTGTTGTTGCATTGTTCTGTCCCCTCTCTGTGTTGTTGCATTGTACTGTCCCCTCTCTGTGTTGTTGCATTGTACTGTCCCCTCTCAGTGTTGTTGTACTGTACTGCCCCCTCTTGGTGTTGTTGCATTGTACTGTCCCCTCTCAGTGTTGTTGTATTGTACTGTCCCCTCTCACTGTTGTTGCATTGTACTGTCCCCTCTCAGTGTTGTTGTATTGTACTGTCCCCTCTCACTGTTGTTGTATTGTACTGTCCCCTCTCAGTGTTGTTGTATTGTACTGTCCCCTCTCAGTGTTGTTGTATTGTACTGTCCCCTCTCAGTGTTGTATTGTACATTCCCCTCTCAGTGTTGTTGCATTTTACTGTCCCCTCTCAGTGTTGTTGTATTGTACTGTCCCCTCTCAGTGTTGTTGTATTGTACTGTCCCCTCTCAGTGTTGTTGCATTGTACTGTCCCCTCTCAGTGTTGTTGTACTGTACTGCCCCCTCTTGGTGTTGTTGCATTGTACTGTCCCCTCTCAGTGTTGTTGTATTGTACTGTCCCCTCTCACTGTTGTTGTATTGTACTGTCCCCTCTCAGTGTTGTACTGTACTGCCCCCTCTTGGTGTTGTTGCATTGTACTGTCCCCTCTCAGTGTTGTTGTATTGTACTGTCCCCTCTCACTGTTGTTGTATTGTACTGTCCCCTCTTAGTGTTGTTGTATTGTACTGTCCCCTCTCAGTGTTGTATTGTACTTTCCCCTCTCAGTGTTGTTGCATTGTACTGTCCCCTCTCAGTGTTGTATTGTACTGTCCCCTCTCAGTGTTGTTGCATTGTACTGTCCCCTCTCAGTGTTGTTGCATTGTACTGTCCCCTCTCAGTGTTGTATTGTACTGTCCCCTCTCTGTGTTGTTGTATTGTACTGTCCCCTCTCTGTGTTGCTGCATTGTACTGTCCCCTCTCAGTGTTGTTGTATTGTACTGTCCCCTCTCAGTGTTGTTGCATTGTACTGTCCCCTCTCAGTGTTGTTGTATTGTACTGTCCCCTCTCAGTGTTGTTGTATTGTACTGTCCCCTCTCAGTGTTGTTGCATTGTACTGTCCCCTCTCAGTGTTGTTGTATTGTACTGTCCCCTCTCAGTGTTGTTGTATTGTACTGTCCCCTCTCAGTGTTGTTGCATTGTTCTGTCCCCTCTCTGTGTTGTTGCATTGTACTGTCCCCTCTCTGTGTTGTTGCATTGTTCTGTCCCCTCTCAGTGTTGTTGCATTGTACTGTCCCCTCTCAGTGTTGTTGTACTGTACTGCCCCCTCTTGGTGTTGTTGCATTGTACTGTCCCCTCTCAGTGTTGTTGTATTGTACTGTCCCCTCTCACTGTTGTTGCATTGTACTGTCCCCTCTCAGTGTTGTTGTATTGTACTGTCCCCTCTCACTGTTGTTGTATTGTACTGTCCCCTCTCAGTGTTGTTGTATTGTACTGTCCCCTCTCAGTGTTGTTGTATTGTACTGTCCCCTCTCAGTGTTGTATTGTACTGTCCCCTCTCAGTGTTGTTGCATTGTACTGTCCCCTCTCAGTGTTGTATTGTACTGTCCCCTCTCAGTGTTGTTGTATTGTACTGTCCCCTCTCAGTGTTGTATTGTACTGTCCCCTCTCAGTGTTGTTGCATTGTACTGTCCCCTCTCAGTGTTGTATTGTACTTTCCCCTCTCAGTGTTGTTGTATTGTACTGTCCCCTCTCACTGTTGTTGTATTGTACTGTCCCCTCTCAGTGTTGTATTGTACTGTCCCCTCTCAGTGTTGTATTGTACTGTCCCCTCTCAGTGTTGTTGTATTGTACTGTCCCCTCTCAGTGTTGTTGTATTGTACTGTCCCCTCTCAGTGTTGTATTGTACTGTCCCCTCTCACTGTTGTATTGTACTGTCCCCTCTCACTGTTGTATTGTACTGTCCCCTCTCTGTGTTGTATTGTCCTGTCCCCTCTCAGTGTTGTTGTATTGTACTGTCCCCTCTCACTGTTGTTGTA
The DNA here is from genome assembly GCF_047496795.1 of Chiloscyllium punctatum. NCBI lineage: Eukaryota > Metazoa > Chordata > Chondrichthyes > Orectolobiformes > Hemiscylliidae > Chiloscyllium > Chiloscyllium punctatum. The sequence continues at coordinate 3,898,635 of NC_092764.1, read as the reverse complement.
TTGTACTGTCCCCTCTCAGTGTTGTTGTATTGTACTGTCCCCTCTCAGTGTTGTTGTATTGTACTGTCCCCTCTCAGTGTTGTTGTATTGTACTGTCCCCTCTCAGTGTTGTATTGTACTGTCCCCTCTCAGTGTTGTTGTATTGTACTGTCCCCTCTCAGTGTTGTTGTATTGTACTGTCCCCTCTCAGTGTTGTATTGTACTGTCCCCTCTCACTGTTGTATTGTACTGTCCCCTCTCAGTGTTGTTGTATTGTACTGTCCCCTCTCACTGTTGTTGTATTGTACTGTCCCCTCTCAGTGTTGTATTGTACTGTCCCCTCTCAGTGTTGTTGTATTGTACTGTCCCCTCTCAGTGTTGTATTGTACTGTCCCCTCTCAGTGTTGTTGTATTGTACTGTCCCCTCTCAGTGTTGTATTGTACTGTCCCCTCTCAGTGTTGTTGTCTTGTACTGTCCCCTCTCAGTGTTGTATTGTACTGTCCCCTCTCTGTGTTGTATTGTACTGTCCCCTCTCAGTGTTGTATTGTACTGTCCCCTCTCAGTGTTGTTGTATTGTACTATCCCCTCTCAGTGTTGTTGTATTGTACTGTCCCCTCTCAGTGTTGTTGTATTGTACTGTCCCCTCTCAGTGTTGTTGCATTGTACTGTTCCCTCTCAGTGTTGTTGTATTGTACTGCCCCCTCTTGGTGTTGTTGCATTGTACTGTCCCCTCTCAGTGTTGTTGTATTGTACTGTCCCCTCTCACTGTTGTTGTATTGTACTGTCCCCTCTCAGTGTTGTTGTATTGTACTGTTCCCTCTCTGTGTTGTTGCATTGTACTTTCCCCTCTCAGTGTTGTTGTATTGTACTGGCCCCTCTCACTGTTGTTGTATTGTACTGTCCCCTCTCAGTGTTGTTGTATTGTACTTTCCCCTCTCAGTGTTGTTGTATTGTACTGTCCCCTCTCTGTGTTGTTGTATTGTCCTGTCCCCTCTCAGTGTTGTTGTATTGTACTGTCCCCTCTCAGTGTTGTTGCATTGTACTGCCCCCTCTTGGTGTTGTTGTATTGTACTGTCCCCTCTCAGTGTTGTTGCATTGTACTGTCCCCTCTCAGTGTTGTTGTATTGTACTGTCCCCTCTCAGTGTTGTTGCATTGTACTGCCCCCTCTTGGTGTTGTTGTATTGTACTGTCCCCTCTCAGTGTTGTTGTATTGTACTGTCCCCTCTCAGTGTTGTTGTATTGTACTGTCCCCTCTCAGTGTTGTTGTATTGTACTGTCCCCTCTCACTGTTGTTGTATTGTACTGTCCCCTCTCAGTGTTGTTGCATTGTACTGCCCCCTCTTGGTGTTTTTGTATTGTACTGGCCCCTCTCAGTGTTGTTGTATTGTACTGTCCCCTCTCAGTGTTGTTGTATTGTACTGTCCCCTCTCAGTGTTGTTGCATTGTTCTGTCCCCTCTCAGTGTTGTTGCATTGTACTGCCCCCTCTTGGTGTTGTTGTATTGTACTGGCCCCTCTCAGTGTTGTTGTATTGTACTGTCCCCTCTCAGTGTTGTTGTATTGTACTGTCCCCTCTCAGTGTTGTTGCATTGTTCTGTCCCCTCTCAGTGTTGTTGCATTGTACTGCCCCCTCTTGGTGTTGTTGTATTGTACTGGCCCCTCTCAGTGTTGTTGTATTGTACTGTCCGCTCTCAGTGTTGCATTGTACTGTCCCCTCTCACTGTTGTTGTATTGTACTGTCCCCTCTCAGTGTTGTTGTATTGTACTGTCCCCTCTCAGTGTTGTTGTATTGTACTGTCCCCTCTCAGTGTTGTATTGTACTGACCCCTCTCAGTGTTGTTGCATTGTACTGTCCCCTCTCAGTGTTGTATTGTACTGTCCCCTCTCACTGTTGTATTGTACTGTCCCCTCTTGGTGTTGTATTGTACTGTCCCCTCTTGGTGTTGTTGTATTGTACTGTCCCCTCTCAGTGTTGTATTGTACTGTCCCCTCTTGGTGTTGTTGTATTGTACTGTCCCCTCTCAGTGTTGTATTGTACTGTCCCCTCTCAGTGTTGTTGCATTGTACTGTCCCCTCTCAGTGTTGTATTGTACTGTCCCCTCTCACTGTTGTATTGTACTGTCCCCTCTTGGTGTTGTATTGTACTGTCCCCTCTTGGTGTTGTTGTATTGTACTGTCCCCTCTCAGTGTTGTATTGTACTGTCCCCTCTCAGTGTTGTTGTATTGTTCTGTCCCCTCTCAGTGTTGTATTGTACTGTCCCCTCTCACTGTTATATTGTACTGTCCCCTCTTGGTGTTGTATTGTACTGTCCCCTCTTGGTGTTGTTGTATTGTACTGTCCCCTCTCAGTGTTGTATTGTACTGTCCCCTCTTGGTGTTGTTGTATTGTACTGTCCCCTCTTGGTGTTGTTGTATTGTACTGTCCCCTCTCAGTGTTGTATTGTACTGTCCCCTCTCAGTGTTGTTGTATTGTACTGTCCCCTCTCTGTGTTGTTGTATTGTACTGTCCCCTCTCAGTGTTGTTGTATTGTACTGTCCCCTCTCAGTGTTGTATTGTACTGTCCCCTCTCAGTGTTGTTGTATTGTTCTGTCCCCTCTCAGTGTTGTATTGTACTGTCCCCTCTCAGTGTTGTATTGTACTGTCCCCTCTCACTGTTGTATTGTACTGTCCCCTCTCTGTGTTGTTGTATTGTACTGTACCCTCTCACTGTTGTTGTATTGTACTGTCCCCTCTCAGTGTTGTATTGTACTGTCCCCTCTCAGTGTTGTATTGTACTGTCCCCTCTCTGTGTTGTTGTATTGTACTGTCCCCTCTCAGTGTTGTATTGTACTGTCCCCTCTCTGTGTTGTTGTATTGTACTGTACCCTCTCACTGTTGTTGTATTGTACTGTCCCCTCTCAGTGTTGTATTGTACTGTCCCCTCTCAGTGTTGTATTGTACTGTCCCCTCTCAGTGTTGTATTGTTCTGTCCCCTCTCAGTGTTGTATTGTACTGTCCCCTCTCAGTGTTGTTGTATTGTACTGTCCCCTCTCAGTGTTGTTGTATTGTTCTGTCCCCTCTCAGTGTTGTATTGTACTGTCCCCTCTCAGTGTTGTTGTATTGTACTGTCCCCTCTTGGTGTTGTTGTATTGTACTGTCCCCTCTCAGTGTTGTATTATACTGTCCCCTCTCAATGTTGTTGTATTGTTCTGTCCCCTCTCAGTGTTGTTGTATTGTTCTGTCCCCTCTCAGTGTTGTTGTATTGTACTGTCCCCTCTTGGTGTTGTTGTATTGTACTGTCCCCTCTTGGTGTTGTTGTATTGTACTGTCCCCTCTCAGTGTTGTATTGTACTGTCCCCTCTCAGTGTTGTTGTATTGTACTGTCCCCTCTCAGTGTTGTTGTATTGTCCTGTCCCCTCTCAGTGTTGTTGCATTTTACTGTCCCCTCTCAGTGTTGTTGCATTTTACTGTCCCCTCTCAGTGTTGTTGCATTGTCCTGTCCCCTCTCAGTGTTGTTGCATTTTACTGTCCCCTCTCAGTGTTGTTGTATTGTCCTGTCCCCTCTCAGTGTTGTTGCATTTTACTGTCCCCTCTCAGTGTTGTTGCATTTTACTGTCCCCTCTCAGTGTTGTTGTATTGTACTGTCCCCTCTCAGTGTTGTATTGTACTGTCCCCTCTCAGTGTTGTATTGTACTGTCCCCTCTCAGTGTTGTTGTATTGTACTGTCCCCTCTCAGTGTTGTTGCATTGTACTGTCCCCTCTCTGTGTTGTTGTATTGTACTGTCCCCTCTCAGTGTTGTTGTATTGTACTGTCCCCTCTCTGTGTTGTATTGTACTGTCCCCTCTCAGTGTTGTTGTATTGTACTGTCCCCTCTCTGTGTTGTATTGTCCTGTCCCCTCTCAGTGTTGTTGCATTTTACTGTCCGCTCTCAGTGTTGTATTGTACTGTCCCCTCTCAGTGTTGTATTGTACTGTCCCCTCTCAGTGTTGTTGCATTTTACTGTCCCCTCTCAGTGTTGTATTGTACTGTCCCCTCTCAGTGTTGTATTGTACTGTCCACTCTCAGTGTTGTTGTATTGTACTGTCCCCTCTCAGTGTTGTATTGTACTGTCCCCTCTCAGTGTTGTTGTATTGTGCTGTCCCCTCTCAGTGTTGTTGTATTGTACTGTCCCCTCTCTGTGTTGTATTGTACTGTCCCCTCTCAGTGTTGTTGTATTGTGCTGTCCCCTCTCAGTGTTGTTGTATTGTACTGTCCCCTCTCTGTGTTGTATTGTACTGTCCCTTCTCAGTGTTATTGCATTTTACTGTCCCCTCTCAGTGTTGTATTGTACTGTCCCCTCTCACTGTTGTTGTATTGTACTGTCCCCTCTCAGTGTTGTTGCATTGTACTGTCCCCTCTCAGTGTTGTTGTATTGTACTGTCCCCTCTCAGTGTTGTTGTATTGTACTGTCCCCTCTCAGTGTTGTTGTATTGTACTGTCCCCTCTCAGTGTTGTATTGTACTGTCCCCTCTCAGTGTTGTTGCATTGTACTGTCCCCTCTCAGTGTTGTTGTATTGTACTGTCCCCTCTCAGTGTTGTTGTATTGTACTGTCCCCTCTCAGTGTTGTATTGTACTGTCCCCTCTCAGTGTTGTATTGTACTGTCCCCTCTCAGTGTTGTTGCATTGTACTGTCCCCTCTCACTGTTGTTGTATTGTACTGTCCGCTCTCAGTTTTGCATTGTACTGTCCCCTCTCAGTGTTGTTGCATTGTACTGGCCCCTCTCAGTGTTGTATTGTACTGTCCCCTCTTGGTGTTGTTGTATTGTCCGGGCCCCTCTCAGTGTTGTTGTATTGTACTGTCCCCTCTCACTGTTGTTGTATTCTACTGTCCCCTCTCAGTGTTGTTGTAGTACTGTACTGTCTCCTCTTGTTGTTGTTGCATTGTACTGTCCCCTCTCAGTGTTGTTGCATTGTACTGTCCCCTCTCAGTGTTGTTGTATTGTACTGTCCCCTCTCAGTGTTGTTGCATTGTACTGTCCCCTCTCAGTGTTGTATTGTACTGTCCCCTCTCGATATTGTTGCATTTTGCTGTCCCCTCTCAGTGTTGTTGCATTGTTCTGTCCCCTCTCTGTGTTGCATTGTACTGTCCCCTCTCACTGTTGTTGTATTGTACTGTCCCCTCTCAGTGTTGTTGCATTGTACTGTTCCCTCTCTGTGTTGTATTGTACTGTCCCCTCTCGATGTTGTTGCATTTTGCTGTCCCCTCTCAGTGTTGTTGCATTGTCCTGTCCCCTCTCAGTGTTGTTGCATTGTCCTGTCCCCTCTCAGTGTTGTTGTATTGTACTGTCCCCTCTCAGTGTTGTTGCATTGTACTGTCCCCTCTCGATATTGTTGCATTTTGCTGTCCCCTCTCAGTGTTGTTGCATTGTTCTGTCCCCTCTCTGTGTTGCATTGTACTGTCCCCTCTCACTGTTGTTGTATTGTACTGTCCCCTCTCAGTGTTGTTGCATTGTACTGTCCCCTCTCTGTGTTGTATTGTACTGTCCCCTCTCGATGTTGTTGCATTTTGCTGTCCCCTCTCAGTGTTGTTGCATTGTCCTGTCCCCTCTCAGTGTTGTTGCATTGTCCTGTCCCCTCTCAGTGTTGTTGCATTGTCCTGTCCCCTCTCAGTGTTGTTGCATTGTACTGTCCCCTCTCAGTGTTGTTGCATTGTACTGTCCCCTCTCAGTGTTGTTGCATTGTTCTGTCCCCTCTCTGTGTTGTATTGTACTGTCCCCTCTCGATGTTGTTGCATTTTGCTGTCCCCTCTCAGTGTTGTTGTATTGTACTGTCCCCTCTCAGTGTTGTTGCATTGTACTGTCCCCTCTCAGTGTTGTTGCATTGTACTGTCCCCTCTCAGTGTTGTTGTATTGTACTGTCCCCTCTCAGTGTTGTTGTATTGTACCGTCCCCTCTCAGTGTTGTTGTATTGCACTGGCCCCTCTCAGTGTTGTTGTATTGCACTGGCCCCTCTCAGTGTTGTTGCATTGTACTGTCCACTCTCAGTGTTGTTGTATTGTACTGTCCACTCTCAGTGTTGTTGTATTGTACTGGCCCCTCTCAGTGTTGTTGTATTGCACTGGCCCCTCTCAGTGTTGTTGCATTGTCCTGTCCCCTCTCAGTGTTGTTGCATTGTACTGTCCCCTCTCAGTGTTGTTGTATTGTACTGTCCCCTCTCAGTGTTGTACTGTACTGTCCCCTCTCAGTGTTGTTGTATTGTACTGTCCCCTCTCTGTGTTGCTGCATTGTCCTGTCCCCTCTCAGTGTTGTTGTATTGTACTGTCCCCTCTCAGTGTTGTTGTATTGTCCTGTCCCCTCTCAGTGTTGTTGTATTGTACTGTCCCCTCTCAGTGTTGTTGTATTGTACTGTCCCCTCTCACTGTTGTTGTATTGTACTGTCCCCCCGCAGTGTTGTTGCATTGTACTGTCCCCTCTCACTGTTGTTGTATTGTACTGTCCCCTCTCAGTGTTGTTGTATTGTACTGTCCCCTCTCAGTGTTGTTGTATTGTACTGTCCCCTCTCAGTGATGTTGTATTGTACTGTCCCCTCTTGGTGTTGTTGCATTGTACTGTCCCCTCTCAGTGTTGTTGCATTGTACTGTCCCCTCTTGGTGTTGTTGTATTGTACTGTCCCCTCTCAGTGTTGTTGCATTGTCCTGTCCCCTCTCAGTGTTGTTGCATTGTACTGTCCCCTCTCAGTGTTGTTGTATTGTACTGTCCCCTCTTGGTGTTGTTGTATTGCACTGGCCCCTCTCAGTGTTGTTGCATTGTCCTGTCCCCTCTCAGTGTTGTTGCATTGTACTGTCCCCTCTCAGTGTTGTTGTATTGTACTGTCCCCTCTCAGTGTTGTACTGTACTGTCCCCTCTCAGTGTTGTTGTATTGTACTGTCCCCTCTCTGTGTTGCTGCATTGTCCTGTCCCCTCTCAGTGTTGTTGTATTGTACTGTCCCCTCTCAGTGTTGTTGTATTGTCCTGTCCCCTCTCAGTGTTGTTGTATTGTACTGTCCCCTCTCAGTGTTGTTGTATTGTACTGTCCCCTCTCACTGTTGTTGCATTGTACTGTCCCCTCTCACTGTTGTTGTATTGTACTGTCCCCTCTCAGTGTTGTTGTATTGTACTGTCCCCTCTCAGTGTTGTTGTATTGTACTGTCCCCTCTCAGTGATGTTGTATTGTACTGTCCCCTCTTGGTGTTGTTGCATTGTACTGTCCCCTCTCAGTGTTGTTGCATTGTACTGTCCCCTCTTGGTGTTGTTGTATTGTAATGTCCCCTCTCAGTGTTGTTGCATTTTACTGTCCCCTCTCTGTGTTGTTGTATTGTACTGTCCCCTCTCTGTGTTGTTGTATTGTACTGTCCCCTCTCAGTGTTGTTGTATTGTACTGTCCCCTCTCAGTGTTGCATTGTACTGCCCCCTCTCAGTGTTGCATTGTACTGTCCCCTCTCAGTGTTGCATTGTACTGCCCCCTCTTGGTGTTGTTGTATTGTACTGGCCCCTCTCAGTGTTGTTGCATTGTACTGTCCCCTCTTGGTGTTGTTGTATTGTACTGTCCCCTCTCAGTGTTGTTGTATTGTACTGTCCCCTCTCAGTGTTGTTGTATTGTACTGTCCCCTCTCAGTGTTGTTGTATTGTACTGTCCCCTCTCAGTGTTGTACTGTACTGTCCCCTCTCAGTGTTGTTGTATTGTACTGTCCCCTCTCAGTGTTGTTGTATTGTACTGTCCCCTCTCAGTGTTGTTGTATTGTACTGTCCCCTCTCAGTGTTGTACTGTACTGTCCCCTCTCAGTGTTGTTGTATTGTACTGTCCCCTCTCAGTGTTGTTGTATTGTACTGTCCCCTCTCAGTGTTGTTGTATTGTACTGTCCCCTCTCAGTGTTGTATTGTACTGTCCCCTCTCAGTGTTGTTGCATTGTACTGTCCCCTCTTGGTGTTGTTGTATTGTACTGTCCCCTCTCAGTGTTGTTGTATTGTACTGTCCCCTCTCAGTGTTGTTGTATTGTACTGTCCCCTCTCAGTGTTGTACTGTACTGTCCCCTCTCAGTGTTGTTGTATTGTACTGTCCCCTCTCAGTGTTGTTGTATTGTACTGTCCCCTCTCAGTGTTGTACTGTACTGTCCCCTCTCAGTGTTGTTGTATTGTACTGTCCCCTCTCAGTGTTGTATTGTACTGTCCCCTCTCACTGTTGTATTGTACTGTCCCCTCTCAGTGTTGTTGCATTGTACTGTCCCCTCTCATTGTTGCATTGTACTGTCCCCTCTCTGTGTTGTATTGTACTGTCCCCTCTCAGTGTTGTATTGTACTGTCCCCTCTCAGTGTTGTACTGTACTGTCCCCTCTCAGTGTTGTTGTATTGTACTATCCCCTCTCAGTGTTGTATTGTACTGTCCCCTCTCAGTGTTGCATTGTACTGTCCCCTCTCAGTGTTGCATTGTACTGTCCCCTCTCAGTGTTGTATTGTACTGTCCCCTCTCAGTGTTGTATTGTACTGTCCCCTCTCAGTGTTGTTGTATTGTACTGTCCCCTCTCAGTGTTGTTGTATTGTACTGTCCCCTCTCAGTGTTGTTGTATTGTACTGTCCCCTCTCAGTGTTGTACTGTACTGTCCCCTCTCAGTGTTGTTGTATTGTACTGTCCCCTCTCAGTGTTGTATTGTACTGTACCCTCTCACTGTTGTTGTATTGTACTGTCCCCTCTCAGTGTTGTATTGTACTGTCCCCTCTCGATGTTGTTGTATTGTACTGTCCCATCTCAGTGTTGTATTGTACTGTCCCCTCTCGATGTTGTTGTATTGTACTGTCCCATCTCAGTGTTGTATTGTACTGTCCCCTCTCAGTGTTGCATTGTACTGTCCCCTCTCAGTGTTGTATTGTACTGTCCCCTCTCAGTGTTGTTGTATTCTCCTGTCCCCTCTCAGTGTTGTTGTATTGTACTGTCCCCTCTCAGTGTTGTTGTATTGTACTGTCCCCTCTCACTGTTGTTGTATTGTACTGTCCCCTCTCAGTGTTGTTGTATTCTCCTGTCCCCTCTCAGTGTTGTTGTATTGTACTGTCCCCTCTCAGTGTTGTTGTATTGTACTGTCCCCCCTCACTGTTGTTGTATTGTACTGTCCCCTCTCAGTGTTGTTGTATTGTACTGTCCCCTCTCAGTGTTGTTGTATTCTCCTGTCCCCTCTCAGTGTTGTTGTATTGTACTGTCCCCTCTCAGTGTTGTTGTATTGTACTGTCCCCTCTCACTGTTGTTGTATTGTACTGTCCCCTCTCAGTGTTGTTGTATTCTCCTGTCCCCTCTCAGTGTTGTTGCATTGTACTGTCCCCTCTCGATGTTGTTGTATTGTACTGTCCCCTCTCAGTGTTGTATTGTACTGTCCCCTCTCAGTGTTGTATTGTACTGTCCCCTCTCGATGTTGTTGTATTGTACTGTCCCCTCTCAGTGTTGTTGTATTGTACTGTCCCCTCTCGATGTTGTTGTATTGTACTGTCCCCTCTCAGTGTTGTATTGTACTGTCCCCTCTCAGTGTTGTATTGTACTGTCCCCTCTCGATGTTGTTGTATTGTACTGTCCCCTCTCAGTGTTGTTGTATTCTCCTGTCCCCTCTCAGTGTTGTTGCATTGTACTGTCCCCTCTCAGTGTTGTTGTATTGTACTGTCCCCTCTCGATGTTGTTGTATTGTACTGTCCCCTCTCAGTGTTGTATTGTACTGTCCCCTCTCAGTGTTGCATTGTACTGTCCCCTCTCAGTGTTGTTGCATTGTACTGTCCCCTCTCAGTGTTGTTGTATTGTACTGTCCCCTCTCGATGTTGTTGTATTGTACTGTCCCCTCTCAGTGTTGTATTGTACTGTCCCCTCTCAGTGTTGCATTGTACTGTCCCCTCTCAGTGTTGTTGTATTGTACTGTCCCCTCTCAGTGTTGTTGTATTGTACTGGCCCCTCTCAGTGATGTTGTATTGTACTGTCCCCTCTCAGTGTTGTATTGTACTGTCCCCTCTCAGTGTTGTTGTATTGTACTGACCCCTCTCAGTGTTGTTGTATTGTACTGTCCCCTCTCGATGTTGTTGTATTGTACTGTCCCCTCTCAGTGTTGTTGTATTGTACTGTCCCCTCTCTGTGTTGTTGTATTGTACTGTCCCCTCTCAGTGTAGTTGTATTGTACTGACCCCTCTCAGTGTTGCATTGTACTGTCCCCTCTCAGTGTTGTTGTATTTTCCTGTCCCCTCTCAGTGTTGTTGTATTGTACTGTCCCCTCTCAGTGTTGTTGCATTGTACTGTCCCCTCTCAGTGTTGTATTGTACTGTCCCCTCTCACTATTGTTGTATTGTACTGTCCCCTCTCACTGTCGTTGTATTGCACTGTCCCCTCTCACTGTTGTTGTATTGTACTGTCCCCCCGCAGTGTTGTTGCATTGTACTGTCCCCTCTCTGTGTTGCTGCATTGTACTGTCCCCTCTCACTGTTGTTGTATTGTACTGTCCCCCCGCAGTGTTGTTGCATTGTACTGTCCCCTCTCTGTGTTGCTGCATTGTACTGTCCCCTCTCAGTGTTGTATTGTACTGTCCCCTCTCAGTGTTGTTGCATTGTACTGTTCCCTCTCAGTGTTGTTGCATTGTACTGTCCACTCTCAGTGTTGTTGTATTGTACTGTCCCCTCTAACTGTTGTTGTATTGTACTGTCCCCTCTCGGTGTTGTTGTATTGTACTGTCCCCTCTCAGTGTTGCATTGTACTATCCCCTCTCAGTGTTGTTGCATTGTACTGTCCCCTCTCAGTGTTGTTGTATTGTACTGTCCCCTCTGTGTGTTGTTGCATTGTACTGTCCCCTCTCAGTGTTGTTGTATTGTACTGTCCCCTCTCAGTGTAGTTGTATTGTACTGTCCCCTCTCTGTGTTGCATTGTACTATCCCCTCTCAGTGTTGTTGCATTGTACGGTCCCCTCTCACTGTTGTTGTATTGTACTGTCCCCTCTCAGTGTTGTTGTATTGTACTGTCCCCTCTCAGTGTTGTTGCATTGTACTGTCCCCTCTCAGTGTTGTTGTATTGTACTGTCCCCTCTCAGTGTTGTTGTATTGTACTGTCCCCTCTCAGTGTTGTTGTATTGTACTGTCCCCTCTCAGTGTTGTTGCATTGTACTGTCCCCTCTCTGTGTTGTTGTATTGTACTGTCCCCTCTCAGTGTTGTTGTATTGTACTGTCCCCTCTGTGTGTTGTTGCATTGTACTGTCCCCTCTCTGTGTTGTTGTATTGTACTGTCCCCTCTCAGTGTTGTTGTATTGTACTGTCCCCTCTCAGTGTTGTTGTATTCTACTGTCCCCTCTGTGTGTTGTTGCATTGTACTGTCCCCTCTCAGTGTTGTTGTATTGTACTGTCCCCTCTCAGTGTTGCTCCATTGTACTGTCCCCTCTCAGTGTTGTTGCATTGTACTGTCCCCTCTCGGTGTTGTATTGTACTGTCCCCTCTGTGTGTTGTTGCATTGTACTGTCCGCTCTCAGTGTTGTTGTATTGTACTGTCCCCTCTCAGTGTTGCTCCATTGTACTGGCCCCTCTCGGTGTTGTATTGTACTGTCCCCTCTGTGTGTTGTTGCATTGTACTGTCCCCTCTCAGTGTTGTTGTATTGTACTGGCCCCTCTCGGTGTTGCATTGTACTGTCCCCTCTCGGTGTTGTATTGTACTGTCCCCTCTGTGTGTTGTTGCATTGTACTGTCCCCTCTCAGTGTTGTTGTATTGTACTGTCCCCTCTCAGTGTTGTTGCATTGTACTGTCCCCTCTCACTGTTGCTCCATTGTACTGGCCCCTCTCGGTGTTGCATTGTACTGTCCCCTCTGTGTGTTGTTGCATTGTACTGTCCCCTCTCAGTGTTGTTGTATTGTACTGGCCCCTCTCGGTGTTGCATTGTACTGTCCCCTCTCGGTGTTGTATTGTACTGTCCCCTCTGTGTGTTGTTGCATTGTACTGTCCCCTCTCAGTGTTGTTGTATTGTACTGTCCCCTCTCAGTGTTGTTGCATTGTACTGTCCCCTCTCACTGTTGCTCCATTGTACTGGCCCCTCTCGGTGTTGCATTGTACTGTCCCCTCTCAGTGTTGCATTGTACTGTCCCCTCTCAGTGTTGCATTGTACTGTCCCCTCTCAGTGTTGCATTGTACTGTCCCCTCTGTGTGTTGTTGCATTGTACTGTCCCCTCTCAGTGTTGTTGTATTGTACTGTCCCCTCTCAGTGTTGTTGCATTGTACTGTCCCCTCTCACTGTTGCTCCATTGTACTGGCCCCTCTCGGTGTTGCATTGTACTGTCCCCTCTCAGTGTTGCATTGTACTGTCCCCTCTCAGTGTTGTTGTATTGTACTGTCCCCTCTCAGTGTTGCATTGTACTGTCCCCTCTCAGTGTTGTTGTATTGTACTGTCCCCTCTCACTGTTGCTCCATTGTACTGGCCCCTCTCGGTGTTGCATTGTACTGTCCCCTCTCAGTGTTGCATTGTACTGTCCCCTCTCAGTGTTGTTGTATTGTACTGTCCCCTCTCAGTGTTGTTGTATTGTACTGTCCCCTCTCAGTGTTGTTGTATTGTACTGTCCCCTCTCAGTGTTGCATTGTACTGGCCCCTCTCAGTGTTGTTGCATTGTACTGTCCCCTCTCAGTGTTGTTGCATTGTACTGTCCCCTCTCAGTGTTGTTGTATTGTACTGTCCCCTCAGTGTTGTTGTACTGAACTATCCCCTCAGTGTTGTTGTACTGAACTATCCCCTCAGTGTTGTTGCATTGTACTGTCCCCTCTCACTGTTGTTGCATTGTACTGTCCCCTCTCTGTGTTGTTGCATTGTTCTGTCCCCTCTCAGTTTTGTTGCATTGTACTGTCCCCTCTCAGTGTTGTTGCATTGTTCTGTCCCCTCTCAGTTTTGTTGCATTGTACTGTCCCCTCTCTGTGTTGTTGCATTGTTCTGTCCCCTCTCACTGTTGTTGCATTGTACTGTCCCCTCTCTGTGTTGTTGCATTGTACTGTCCCCTCTCAGTGTTGTTGTATTGTACTGTCCCTCTCAGTGTTGTATTGTACTGTCCCCTCTCAGTGTTGTTGCATTGTACTGTCCCCTCTCCCTGTTGTTGCAGTGTACTGTCCACTCTCTGTGTTGTTGCATTGTACTGTCCCCTCTCAGTGTTGTTGTATTGTACTGTCCCCTCTCAGTGTTGTTGTATTGTACTGTCCCCTCTCAGTGTTGTTGCATTGTACTGTCCCCTCTCAGTGTTGTTGTATTGTTCTGTCCCCTCTCAGTTTTGTTGCATTGTACTGTCCCCTCTCTGTGTTGTTGCATTGTACTGTCCCCTCTCACTGTTGTTGCATTGTACTGTCCCCTCTCTGTGTTGTTGCATTGTACTGTCCCCTCTCAGTGTTGTTGTATTGTACTGTCCCCTCTCAGTGTTGTTGTATTGTACTGTCCCCTCTCAGTGTTGTATTGTACTTTCCCCTCTCAGTGTTGTTGCATTTTACTGTCCCCTCTCAGTGTTGTTGTATTGTACTGTCCCCTCTCAGTGTTGTTGTATTGTACTGTCCCCTCTCAGTGTTGTTGTATTGTACTGTCCCCTCTCAGTGTTGTTGTATTGTACTGTCCCCTCTCAGTGTTGTTGCATTTTACTGTCCCCTCTCAGTGTTGTTGCATTTTACTGTCCCCTCTCAGTGTTGTTGCATTGTACTGTCCCCTCTCAGTGTTGTTGTATTGTACTGTCCCCTCTTGGTGTTGTTGCATTGTACTGTCCCCTCTCAGTGTTGTTGCATTTTACGGTCCCCTCTCAGTGTTGTTGTATTGTACTGTCCCCTCTTGGTGTTGTTGTATTGTACTGTCCCCTCTTGGTGTTGTTGTATTGTACTGACCCCTCTCAGTGTTGTTGCATTGTACTGTCCCCTCTCACTGTTGTTGTATTGTACTGTCCCCTCTCAGTGTTGTTGTATTGGACTGTCCCCTCTTGGTGTTGTTGTATTGTACTGGCCCCTCTCAGTGTTGTTGTATTGTACTGTCCCCTCTCAGTGTTGTTGTATTGTACTGTCCCCTCTCAGTGTTGTTGCATTGTTCTGTCCCCTCTCAGTGTTGTTGCATTGTACTGCCCCCTCTTGGTGTTGTTGTATTGTACTGGCCCCTCTCAGTGTTGTTGTATTGTACTGTCCGCTCTCAGTGTTGCATTGTACTGTCCCCTCTCACTGTTGTTGTATTGTACTGTCCCCTCTCAGTGTTGTTGTATTGTACTGTCCCCTCTCACTGTTGTTGTATTGTACTGTCCCCTCTCACTGTTGTTGTATTGTACTGACCCCTCTCAGTGTTGTTGTATTGTACTGTCCCCTCTCAGTGTTGTTGTATTGTACTGTCCCCTCTCAGTGTTGTATTGTACTGTCCCCTCTCAGTGTTGTTGCATTGTACTGTCCCCTCTCTGTGTTGTATTGTACTGTCCCCTCTCAGTGTTGTTGTATTGTACTGTCCCCTCTCAGTGTTGTTGCATTGTACTGTCCCCTCTCTGTGTTGTATTGTACTGTCCCCTCTCAGTGTTGTTGTATTGTACTGTCCCCTCTCAGTGTTGTTGTATTGTACTGTCCCCTCTCAGTGTTGTTGTATTGTACTGACCCCTCTCAGTGTTGTTGTATTGTACTGTCCCCTCTCAGTGTTGTTGCATTGTACTGGCCCCTCTCTATGTTGTATTGTACTGTCCCCTCTCAGTGTTGTTGTATTGTACTGTCCCCTCTCAGTGTTGTTGTATTGTACTGTCCCCTCTCAGTGTTGTATTGTACTGTCCCCTCTCAGTGTTGTTGCATTGTACTGTCCCCTCTCTGTGTTGTATTGTACTGTCCCCTCTCAGTGTTGTTGTATTGTACTGTCCCCTCTCAGTGTTGTTGCATTGTACTGTCCCCTCTCTGTGTTGTATTGTACTGTCCCCTCTCAGTGTTGTTGTATTGTACTGTCCCCTCTCAGTGTTGTTGCATTGTACTGTCCCCTCTCTGTGTTGTATTGTACTGTCCCCTCTCAGTGTTGTTGTATTGTACTGTCCCCTCTCAGTGTTGTTGCATTGTACTGTCCCCTCTCTGTGTTGTATTGTACTGTCCCCTCTCAGTGTTGTTGTATTGTACTGTCCCCTCTCAGTGTTGTTGTATTGTACTGTCCCCTCTCAGTGTTGTTGTATTGTACTGACCCCTCTCAGTGTTGTTGTATTGTACTGTCCCCTCTCAGTGTTGTTGCATTGTACTGTCCCCTCTCAGTGTTGTTGTATTGTACTGTCCCCTCTCAGTGTTGTTGTATTGTACTGTCCCCTCTCAGTGTTGTATTGTACTGTCCCCTCTCAGTGTTGTATTGTACTGTCCCCTCTCAGTGTTGCTGCATTGTACCGTCCCCTCTCACTGTTGTTGTATTGTACTGTCCCCTCTCAGTGTTGTTGTATTGTACTGTCCCCTCTCAGTGTTGTATTGTACTGTCCCCTCTCAGTGTTGTATTGTACTGTCCCCTCTCAGTGTTGCTGCATTGTACTAGCCCCTCTCAGTGTTGTTGTATTGTACTGTCCCCTCTCAGTGTTGTTGTATTGTCCTGTCCCCTCTCAGTGTTGTTGTATTGTACTGTCCCCTCTCAGTGTTGTTGTATTGTACTGTCCCCTCTCACTGTTGTTGTATTGTACTGTCCCCTCTCAGTGTTGTTGTATTGTACTGTCCCCTCTCAGTGTTGTATTGTACTGTCCCCTCTCAGTGTTGTATTGTACTGTCCCCTCTCAGTGTTGCTGCATTGTACTGTCCCCTCTCAGTGTTGTTGTATTGTACTGTCCCCTCTCAGTGTTGTATTGTACTGTCCCCTCTCAGTGTTGTTGTATTGTCCTGTCCCCTCTCAGTGTTGTTGTATTGTACTGTCCCCTCTCAGTGTTGTTGTATTGTACTGTCCCCTCTCACTGTTGTTGTATTGTACTGTCCCCTCTCAGTGTTGTTGTATTGTACTGTCCCCTCTCAGTGTTGTTGCATTGTACTGTCCCCTCTCTGTGTTGTATTGTACTGTCCCCTCTCAGTGTTGTTGTATTGTACTGTCCCCTCTCAGTGTTGTTGTATTGTACTGTCCCCTCTCAGTGTTGTTGTATTGTACTGACCCCTCTCAGTGTTGTTGTATTGTACTGTCCCCTCTCAGTGTTGTTGCATTGTACTGTCCCCTCTCAGTGTTGTTGTATTGTACTGTCCCCTCTCAGTGTTGTTGTATTGTACTGTCCCCTCTCAGTGTTGTATTGTACTGTCCCCTCTCAGTGTTGCTGCATTGTACTGGCCCCTCTCAGTGTTGTTGTATTGTACTGTCCCCTCTCAGTGTTGTTGTATTGTACTGTCCCCTCTCAGTGTTGTTGCATTGTACTGTCCCCTCTCAGTGTTGTTGTATTGTACTGTCCCCTCTCAGTGTTGTTGTATTGTACTGGCCCCTCTCAGTGTTGTTGTATTGTACTGTCCCCTCTCAGTGTTGTTGCATTGTATTCTCCCCTCTCAGTGTTGCATTGTACTGTCCCCTCTCAGTGTTGTTGTATTGTACTGTCCCCTCTCGGTGTTGTTGTATTGTACTGTCCCCTCTCAGTGTTGTTGCATTGTACTGTCCCCTCTCAGTGTTGTTGTATTGTACTGTCCCCTCTCAGTGTTGTTGCATTGTACTGTCCCCTCTCAGTGTTGTTGTATTGTACTGTCCCCTCTCAGTGTTGTTGTATTGTACTGGCCCCTCTCAGTGTTGTTGTATTGTACTGGCCCCTCTCTGTGTTGTTGTATTGTACTGTCCCCTCTCAGTGTTGTTGCATTGTATTCTCCCCTCTCAGTGTTGCATTGTACTGTCCCCTCTCAGTGTTGTTGTATTGTACTGTCCCCTCTCGGTGTTGTTGTATTGTACTGTCCCCTCTCAGTGTTGTTGCATTGTACTGTCCCCTCTCAGTGTTGTTGTATTGTACTGTCCCCTCTCAGTGTTGTTGTATTGTACTGTCCCCTCTCAGTGTTGTTGTATTGTACTGTCCCCTCTCAGTGTTGTTGTATTGTACTGTCCCCTCTCAGTGTTGTTGCATTGTACTGTCCCCTCTCAGTGTTGCTGTATTGTACTGTCCCCTCTCGGTGTTGTTGTATTGTACTGTCCCCACTCAGTGTTGCATTGTACTATCCCCTCTCAGTGTTGTTGCATTGCACGGTCCCCTCTCACTGTTGTTGTATTGTACTGTCCCCTCTCGGTGTTGTTGTATTGTACTGTCCCCACTCAGTGTTGCATTGTACTATCCCCTCTCAGTGTTGTTGCATTGCACGGTCCCCTCTCACTGTTGTTGTATTGTACTGTCCCCTCTCAGTGTTGTTGTATTGTACTGACCCCTCTCAGTGTTGTTGTATTGTACTGTCCCCTCTCACTGTTGTTGTATTGTACTGTCCCCTCTCGGTGTTGTTGTATTGTACTGTCCCCTCTCGGTGTTGTTGTATTGTACTGTCCCCTCTCAGTGTTGCATTGTACTATCCCCTCTCAGTGTTGTTGTATTGTACTGTCCCCTCTCAGTGTTGTTGCATTGTACTGTCCCCTCTCAGTGTTGTTGTATTGTCCTGTCCCCTCTCAGTGTTGTTGTATTGTACTGTCCCCTCTCAGTGTTGTTGTATTGTACTGTCCCCTCTCACTGTTGTTGTATTGTACTGTCCCCTCTCGGTGTTGTTGTATTGTACTGTCCCCTCTCAGTGTTGCATTGTACTATCCCCTCTCAGTGTTGTTGCATTGTACGGTCCCCTCTCACTGTTGTTGTATTGTACTGTCCCCTCTCAGTGTTGTTGTATTGTACTGTCCCCTCTCAGTGTTGCTGCATTGTACAGTCCCCTCTCAGTGTTGTTGTATTGTACTGTCCCCTCTCACTGTTGTTGTATTGTACTGTCCCCTCTCAGTGTTGTTGTATTGTACTGTCCCCTCTCACTGTTGTTGTATTGTACTGTCCCCTCTCAGTGTTGTTGTATTGTACTGTCCCCTCTCAGTGTTGTTGCATTGTACTGTCCCCTCTCAGTGTTGTTGTATTGTCCTGTCCCCTCTCAGTGTTGTTGTATTGTACTGTCCCCTCTCAGTGTTGTTGTATTGTACTGTCCCCTCTCACTGTTGTTGTATTGTACTGTCCCCTCTCGGTGTTGTTGTATTGTACTGTCCCCTCTCAGTGTTGCATTGTACTATCCCCTCTCAGTGTTGTTGCATTGTACGGTCCCCTCTCACTGTTGTTGTATTGTACTGTCCCCTCTCAGTGTTGTTGTATTGTACTGTCCCCTCTCAGTGTTGCTGCATTGTACTGTCCCCTCTCAGTGTTGCTGCATTGTACAGTCCCCTCTCAGTGTTGTTGTATTGTACAGTCCCCTCTCAGTGTTGTTGCATTGTACTGTCCCCTCTCAGTGTTGCTGCATTGTACAGTCCCCTCTCAGTGTTGTTGTATTGTACGGTCCCCTCTCACTGTTGTTGTATTGTACTGTCCCCTCTCAGTGTTGTTGTATTGTACTGTCCCCTCTCAGTGATGTTGCATTGTACTGTCCCCTCTCAGTGTTGTTGCATTTTACTGTCCCCTCTCAGTGTTGTTGTATTGTACTGTCCCCTCTCAGTGTTGTTGTATTGTACTGTCCCCTCTCAGTGTTGTTGTATTGTACTGTCCCCTCTCAGTGTTGTTGTATTGTACTGTCCCCTCTCAGTGTTGTTGCATTTTACTGTCCCCTCTCAGTGTTGTTGCATTTTACTGTCCCCTCTCAGTGTTGTTGCATTGTACTGTCCCCTCTCAGTGTTGTTGTATTGTACTGTCCCCTCTTGGTGTTGTTGCATTGTACTGTCCCCTCTCAGTGTTGTTGCATTTTACGGTCCCCTCTCAGTGTTGTTGTATTGTACTGTCCCCTCTTGGTGTTGTTGTATTGTACTGTCCCCTCTTGGTGTTGTTGTATTGTACTGACCCCTCTCAGTGTTGTTGCATTGTACTGTCCCCTCTCACTGTTGTTGTATTGTACTGTCCCCTCTCAGTGTTGTTGTATTGGACTGTCCCCTCTTGGTGTTGTTGTATTGTACTGGCCCCTCTCAGTGTTGTTGTATTGTACTGTCCCCTCTCAGTGTTGTTGTATTGTACTGTCCCCTCTCAGTGTTGTTGCATTGTTCTGTCCCCTCTCAGTGTTGTTGCATTGTACTGCCCCCTCTTGGTGTTGTTGTATTGTACTGGCCCCTCTCAGTGTTGTTGTATTGTACTGTCCGCTCTCAGTGTTGCATTGTACTGTCCCCTCTCACTGTTGTTGTATTGTACTGTCCCCTCTCAGTGTTGTTGTATTGTACTGTCCCCTCTCACTGTTGTTGTATTGTACTGTCCCCTCTCACTGTTGTTGTATTGTACTGACCCCTCTCAGTGTTGTTGTATTGTACTGTCCCCTCTCAGTGTTGTTGTATTGTACTGTCCCCTCTCAGTGTTGTATTGTACTGTCCCCTCTCAGTGTTGTTGCATTGTACTGTCCCCTCTCTGTGTTGTATTGTACTGTCCCCTCTCAGTGTTGTTGTATTGTACTGTCCCCTCTCAGTGTTGTTGCATTGTACTGTCCCCTCTCTGTGTTGTATTGTACTGTCCCCTCTCAGTGTTGTTGTATTGTACTGTCCCCTCTCAGTGTTGTTGTATTGTACTGTCCCCTCTCAGTGTTGTTGTATTGTACTGACCCCTCTCAGTGTTGTTGTATTGTACTGTCCCCTCTCAGTGTTGTTGCATTGTACTGGCCCCTCTCTATGTTGTATTGTACTGTCCCCTCTCAGTGTTGTTGTATTGTACTGTCCCCTCTCAGTGTTGTTGTATTGTACTGTCCCCTCTCAGTGTTGTATTGTACTGTCCCCTCTCAGTGTTGTTGCATTGTACTGTCCCCTCTCTGTGTTGTATTGTACTGTCCCCTCTCAGTGTTGTTGTATTGTACTGTCCCCTCTCAGTGTTGTTGCATTGTACTGTCCCCTCTCTGTGTTGTATTGTACTGTCCCCTCTCAGTGTTGTTGTATTGTACTGTCCCCTCTCAGTGTTGTTGCATTGTACTGTCCCCTCTCTGTGTTGTATTGTACTGTCCCCTCTCAGTGTTGTTGTATTGTACTGTCCCCTCTCAGTGTTGTTGCATTGTACTGTCCCCTCTCTGTGTTGTATTGTACTGTCCCCTCTCAGTGTTGTTGTATTGTACTGTCCCCTCTCAGTGTTGTTGTATTGTACTGACCCCTCTCAGTGTTGTTGTATTGTACTGTCCCCTCTCAGTGTTGTTGCATTGTACTGTCCCCTCTCAGTGTTGTTGTATTGTACTGTCCCCTCTCAGTGTTGTTGTATTGTACTGTCCCCTCTCAGTGTTGTTGTATTGTACTGTCCCCTCTCAGTGTTGTATTGTACTGTCCCCTCTCAGTGTTGTATTGTACTGTCCCCTCTCAGTGTTGCTGCATTGTACCGTCCCCTCTCACTGTTGTTGTATTGTACTGTCCCCTCTCAGTGTTGTTGTATTGTACTGTCCCCTCTCAGTGTTGTATTGTACTGTCCCCTCTCAGTGTTGTATTGTACTGTCCCCTCTCAGTGTTGCTGCATTGTACTAGCCCCTCTCAGTGTTGTTGTATTGTACTGTCCCCTCTCAGTGTTGTTGTATTGTCCTGTCCCCTCTCAGTGTTGTTGTATTGTACTGTCCCCTCTCAGTGTTGTTGTATTGTACTGTCCCCTCTCACTGTTGTTGTATTGTACTGTCCCCTCTCAGTGTTGTTGTATTGTACTGTCCCCTCTCAGTGTTGTATTGTACTGTCCCCTCTCAGTGTTGTATTGTACTGTCCCCTCTCAGTGTTGCTGCATTGTACTGTCCCCTCTCAGTGTTGTTGTATTGTACTGTCCCCTCTCAGTGTTGTATTGTACTGTCCCCTCTCAGTGTTGTTGTATTGTCCTGTCCCCTCTCAGTGTTGTTGTATTGTACTGTCCCCTCTCAGTGTTGTTGTATTGTACTGTCCCCTCTCACTGTTGTTGTATTGTACTGTCCCCTCTCAGTGTTGTTGTATTGTACTGTCCCCTCTCAGTGTTGTTGCATTGTACTGTCCCCTCTCTGTGTTGTATTGTACTGTCCCCTCTCAGTGTTGTTGTATTGTACTGTCCCCTCTCAGTGTTGTTGTATTGTACTGTCCCCTCTCAGTGTTGTTGTATTGTACTGACCCCTCTCAGTGTTGTTGTATTGTACTGTCCCCTCTCAGTGTTGTTGCATTGTACTGTCCCCTCTCAGTGTTGTTGTATTGTACTGTCCCCTCTCAGTGTTGTTGTATTGTACTGTCCCCTCTCAGTGTTGTATTGTACTGTCCCCTCTCAGTGTTGCTGCATTGTACTGGCCCCTCTCAGTGTTGTTGTATTGTACTGTCCCCTCTCAGTGTTGTTGTATTGTACTGTCCCCTCTCAGTGTTGTTGCATTGTACTGTCCCCTCTCAGTGTTGTTGTATTGTACTGTCCCCTCTCAGTGTTGTTGTATTGTACTGGCCCCTCTCAGTGTTGTTGTATTGTACTGTCCCCTCTCAGTGTTGTTGCATTGTATTCTCCCCTCTCAGTGTTGCATTGTACTGTCCCCTCTCAGTGTTGTTGTATTGTACTGTCCCCTCTCGGTGTTGTTGTATTGTACTGTCCCCTCTCAGTGTTGTTGCATTGTACTGTCCCCTCTCAGTGTTGTTGTATTGTACTGTCCCCTCTCAGTGTTGTTGCATTGTACTGTCCCCTCTCAGTGTTGTTGTATTGTACTGTCCCCTCTCAGTGTTGTTGTATTGTACTGGCCCCTCTCAGTGTTGTTGTATTGTACTGGCCCCTCTCTGTGTTGTTGTATTGTACTGTCCCCTCTCAGTGTTGTTGCATTGTATTCTCCCCTCTCAGTGTTGCATTGTACTGTCCCCTCTCAGTGTTGTTGTATTGTACTGTCCCCTCTCGGTGTTGTTGTATTGTACTGTCCCCTCTCAGTGTTGTTGCATTGTACTGTCCCCTCTCAGTGTTGTTGTATTGTACTGTCCCCTCTCAGTGTTGTTGTATTGTACTGTCCCCTCTCAGTGTTGTTGTATTGTACTGTCCCCTCTCAGTGTTGTTGTATTGTACTGTCCCCTCTCAGTGTTGTTGCATTGTACTGTCCCCTCTCAGTGTTGCTGTATTGTACTGTCCCCTCTCGGTGTTGTTGTATTGTACTGTCCCCACTCAGTGTTGCATTGTACTATCCCCTCTCAGTGTTGTTGCATTGCACGGTCCCCTCTCACTGTTGTTGTATTGTACTGTCCCCTCTCGGTGTTGTTGTATTGTACTGTCCCCACTCAGTGTTGCATTGTACTATCCCCTCTCAGTGTTGTTGCATTGCACGGTCCCCTCTCACTGTTGTTGTATTGTACTGTCCCCTCTCAGTGTTGTTGTATTGTACTGACCCCTCTCAGTGTTGTTGTATTGTACTGTCCCCTCTCACTGTTGTTGTATTGTACTGTCCCCTCTCGGTGTTGTTGTATTGTACTGTCCCCTCTCGGTGTTGTTGTATTGTACTGTCCCCTCTCAGTGTTGCATTGTACTATCCCCTCTCAGTGTTGTTGTATTGTACTGTCCCCTCTCAGTGTTGTTGCATTGTACTGTCCCCTCTCAGTGTTGTTGTATTGTCCTGTCCCCTCTCAGTGTTGTTGTATTGTACTGTCCCCTCTCAGTGTTGTTGTATTGTACTGTCCCCTCTCACTGTTGTTGTATTGTACTGTCCCCTCTCGGTGTTGTTGTATTGTACTGTCCCCTCTCAGTGTTGCATTGTACTATCCCCTCTCAGTGTTGTTGCATTGTACGGTCCCCTCTCACTGTTGTTGTATTGTACTGTCCCCTCTCAGTGTTGTTGTATTGTACTGTCCCCTCTCAGTGTTGCTGCATTGTACAGTCCCCTCTCAGTGTTGTTGTATTGTACTGTCCCCTCTCACTGTTGTTGTATTGTACTGTCCCCTCTCAGTGTTGTTGTATTGTACTGTCCCCTCTCACTGTTGTTGTATTGTACTGTCCCCTCTCAGTGTTGTTGTATTGTACTGTCCCCTCTCAGTGTTGTTGCATTGTACTGTCCCCTCTCAGTGTTGTTGTATTGTCCTGTCCCCTCTCAGTGTTGTTGTATTGTACTGTCCCCTCTCAGTGTTGTTGTATTGTACTGTCCCCTCTCACTGTTGTTGTATTGTACTGTCCCCTCTCGGTGTTGTTGTATTGTACTGTCCCCTCTCAGTGTTGCATTGTACTATCCCCTCTCAGTGTTGTTGCATTGTACGGTCCCCTCTCACTGTTGTTGTATTGTACTGTCCCCTCTCAGTGTTGTTGTATTGTACTGTCCCCTCTCAGTGTTGCTGCATTGTACTGTCCCCTCTCAGTGTTGCTGCATTGTACAGTCCCCTCTCAGTGTTGTTGTATTGTACAGTCCCCTCTCAGTGTTGTTGCATTGTACTGTCCCCTCTCAGTGTTGCTGCATTGTACAGTCCCCTCTCAGTGTTGTTGTATTGTACGGTCCCCTCTCACTGTTGTTGTATTGTACTGTCCCCTCTCAGTGTTGTTGTATTGTACTGTCCCCTCTCAGTGATGTTGCATTGTACTGTCCCCTCTCTGTGTTGTATTGTACTGTCCCCTCTCAGTGTTGTTGCATTGTACTGTCCCCTCTCAGTGTTGCTGCATTGTACTATCCCCTCTCACTGTTGTTGTATTGTACTGTCCCCTCTCAGTGTTGTTGCATTGTACTGTCCCCTCTCAGTGTTGCTGCATTGTACTGGCCCCTCTCAGTGTTGCTGCATTGTACTATCCCCTCTCAGTGTTGTTGTATTATACTGTCCCCTCTCAGTGTTGTTGTATTGTACTGTCCCCTCTCAGTGTTGTTGCATTGTACTGTCCCCTCTCAGTGTTGCTGCATTGTACTATCCCCTCTCAGTGTTGTTGTATTGTACTGTCCCCTCTCAATGTTGTTGCATTGTACTGTCCCCTCTCAGTGTTGTTGCATTGTACTGGCCCCTCTCAGTGTTGTTGCATTGTACTGTCCCCTCTCAGTGTTGTTGTACTGAACTATCCCCTCAGTGTTGTTGCATTGTACTGGCCCCTCTCAGTGTTGTTGCATTGTACTGTCCCCTCTCAGTGTTGTTGTACTGAACTATCCCCTCAGTGTTGTTGCATTGTACTGGCCCCTCTCTGTGTTGTTGCATTGTTCTGTCCCCTCTCTGTGTTGTTGCATTGTACTGTCCCCTCTCAGTGTTGTATTGTACTGTCCACTCTCAGTGTTGTTGTATTGTACTGTCCCCTCTCTGTGTTGTTGCATTGTACTGTCCCCTCTCACTGTTGTTGCATTGTACTGTCCACTCTCAGTGTTGCATTGTACTGTCCACTCTCAGTGTTGTTGCATTGTACTGTCCCCCCTCAGTGTTGTTGCATTGTACTGTCCCCTCTCAGTGTTGTTGCATTGTACTGTCCCCTCTCAGTGTTGTTGTATTGTACTGTCCCCTCTCAGTGTTGTATTGTACTGTCCCCTCTCACTGTTGTTGTATTGTACTGTCCCCTCTCACTGTTGTTGTATTGTACTGTCCCCTCTCAGTGTTGTTGCATTGTACTGTCCCCTCTCACGTTGTTGCATTGTACTGTCCCCGCTCAGTGTTGTATTGTACTGTCCCCTCTCAGTTTGTTGTATTGTACTGTCCCCTCTCAGTGTTGCTGCATTGTCCTGTCCCCTCTCAGTGTTGTTGCATTGTACTGTCCCCTCTCAGTGTTGTTGTATTGTACTGTCCCCTCTCAGTGATGTTGCATTGTACTGTCCCCTCTCAGTGTTGTTGCATTGTACTGTCCCCTCTCAGTGTTGTTGTATTGTACTGTCCCCTCTCAGTGTTGTCGTATTGTACTGTCCCCTCTCAGTGTTGTTGTATTCTCCTGTCCCCTCTCAGTGTTGTTGCATTGTACTGTCCCCTCTCAGTGTTGTTGCATTGTACTGTCCCCTCTCAGTGTTGTTGCATTGTACTGTCCCCTCTCAGTGTTGTATTGTACTGTCCCCTCTCACTGTTGTTGTATTGTACTGTCCCCTCTCAGTGTTGTTGCATTGTACTGTCCCCTCTCAGTGTTGTTGCATTGTACTGTCCCCTCTCAGTGTTGTATTGTACTGTCCCCTCTCACTGTTGTTGTATTGTACTGTCCCCTCTCAGTGTTGTATTGTACTGTCCCCTCTTGGTGTTGTTGTATTGTACTGGCCCCTCTTGGTGTTGTTGTATTGTACTGACCCCTCTCAGTGTTGTTGCATTGTACTGTCCCCTCTCACTGTTGTTGTATTGTACTGTCCCCTCTCAGTGTTGTTGTATTGGACTGTCCCCTCTTGGTGTTGTTGTATTGTACTGGCCCCTCTCAGTGTTGTTGTATTGTACTGTCCCCTCTCAGTGTTGTTGTATTGTACTGTCCCCTCTCAGTGTTGTTGCATTGTTCTGTCCCCTCTCAGTGTTGTTGCATTGTACTGCCCCCTCTTGGTGTTGTTGTATTGTACTGGCCCCTCTCAGTGTTGTTGTATTGTACTGTCCGCTCTCAGTGTTGCATTGTACTGTCCCCTCTCACTGTTGTTGTATTGTACTGTCCCCTCTCAGTGTTGTTGTATTGTACTGTCCCCTCTCACTGTTGTTGTATTGTACTGTCCCCTCTCACTGTTGTTGTATTGTACTGACCCCTCTCAGTGTTGTTGTATTGTACTGTCCCCTCTCAGTGTTGTATTGTACTATCCCCTCTCAGTGTTGTTGCATTGTACTGTCCCCTCTCTGTGTTGTATTGTACTGTCCCCTCTCAGTGTTGTTGTATTGTACTGTCCCCTCTCAGTGTTGTTGCATTGTACTGTCCCCTCTCTGTGTTGTATTGTACTGTCCCCTCTCAGTGTTGTTGTATTGTACTGTCCCCTCTCAGTGTTGTATTGTACTGTCCCCTCTCAGTGTTGTTGCATTGTACTGTCCCCTCTCTGTGTTGTATTGTACTGTCCCCTCTCAGTGTTGTTGTATTGTACTGTCCCCTCTCAGTGTTGTTGCATTGTACTGTCCCCTCTCTGTGTTGTATTGTACTGTCCCCTCTCAGTGTTGTTGTATTGTACTGTCCCCTCTCAGTGTTGTTGCATTGTACTGTCCCCTCTCTGTGTTGTATTGTACTGTCCCCTCTCAGTGTTGTTGTATTGTACTGTCCCCTCTCAGTGTTGTTGCATTGTACTGTCCCCTCTCTGTGTTGTATTGTACTGTCCCCTCTCAGTGTTGTTGTATTGTACTGTCCCCTCTCAGTGTTGTTGTATTGTACTGACCCCTCTCAGTGTTGTTGTATTGTACTGTCCCCTCTCAGTGTTGTTGCATTGTACTGTCCCCTCTCACTGTTGTTGTATTGTACTGTCCCCTCTCAGTGTTGTTGCATTGTACTGTCCCCTCTCACTGTTGTTGTATTATACTGTCCCCTCTCAGTGTTGTTGCATTGTACTGTCCCCTCTCACTGTTGTTGTATTGTACTGTCCCCTCTCAGTGTTGTTGTATTGTACTGTCCCCTCTCACTGTTGTTGTATTGTACTGTCCCCTCTCAGTGTTGTTGCATTGTACTGTCCCCTCTCAGTGTTGTTGTATTGTACTGTCCCCTCTCAGTGTTGTATTGTACTGTCCCCTCTCAGTTTTGCATTGTACTGTCCCCTCTCACTGTTGTTGTATTGTACTGTCCCCTCTCACTGTTGTTGTATTGTACTGTCCCCTCTCAGTGTTGCTGCATTGTACTGTCCCCTCTCAGTTTTGTATTGTACTGTCCCCTCTCAGTGTTGTTGCATTGTACTGTCCCCTCTCAGTGTTGTTGTATTGTACTGTCCCCTCTCAGTTTTGCATTCTACTGTCCCCTCTCTATGTTGCATTGTACTGTCCCCTCTCAGTTTTGTATTGTACTGTCCCCTCTCAGTGTTGTTGCATTGTACTGTCCCCTCTCAGTGTTGTTGTATTGTACTGTCCCCTCTCAGTGTTGTTGCATTGTACTGGCCCCTCTCAGTGTTGTTGTATTGTACTGTCCCCTCTCAGTGTTGTTGTATTGTACTGTCCCCTCTCAGTGTTGTTGCATTGTACTGGCCCCTCTCTATGTTGTATTGTACTGTCCCCTCTCAGTGTTGTATTGTACTGTCCCCCCGCAGTGTTGTTGCATTGTACTGTCCCCTCTCACTGTTGTTGTATTGTACTGTCCCCTCTCAGTGTTGTATTGTACTGTCCCCTCTCAGTGTTATTGCATTGTACTGTCCCCTCTCAGTGTTGTTGTATTGTACTGTCCCCTCTCAGTGTTGTTGCATTGTACTGTCCCCTCTCAGTGTTGTATTGTACTGTCCCCTCTCGGTGTTGTTGTATTGTACTGGCCCCTCTCAGTGTTGTTGCATTTTACTGTCCCCTCTCACTGTTGTTGTATTGTACTGTCCCCTCTCAGTGTAGTTGCATTGTACTGTCCCCTCTCAGTGTTGTTGCATTGTACTGTCCCCTCTCAGTGTTGTTGCATTGTACTGTCCCCTCTCAGTGTTGTTGCATTGTACTGTCCCCTCTCTGTGTTGTTGCATTGTACTGTCCCCTCTCAGTGTTGTTGTATTGTACTGTCCCCTCTCACTGTTGTATTGTACTGTCCCCTCTCAGTGTTGTTGCATTGTACTGTCCCCTCTCAGTGTTGTTGTATTGTACTGTCCCCTCTCAGTGTTGTTGTATTGTACTGTCCCCTCTCAGTGTTGTTGTATTGTACTGTCCCCTCTCTGTGTTGTTGCATTGTACTGTCCCCTCTCACTGTTGTTGTATTGTACTGTCCCCCCGCAGTGTTGTTGCATTATACTGTCCCCTCTCAGTGTTGTTGTATTGTACTGTCCCCTCTCAGTGTTGTTGTATTGTACTGTCCCTCTCAGTGTTGTTGCATTGTACTGTCCCCTCTCGGTGTTGTTGTATTGTACTGGCCCCTCTCAGTGTTGTTGCATTGTACTGCCCCCTCTTGGTGTTGTTGTATTGTACTGTCCCCTCTCAGTGTTGTTGTATTGTACTGTCCCCCCGCAGTGTTGTTGCATTGTACTGTCCCCTCTCACTGTTGTTGTATTGTACTGTCCCCCCGCAGTGTTGTTGCATTGTACTGTCCCCTCTCAGTGTTGTTGTATTGTACTGTCCCCTCTCTGTGTTGTTGCATTGTACTGTCCCCTCTCACTGTTGTTACATTGTACTGTCCACTCTCAGTGTTGCATTGTACTGTCCCCTCTCAGTGTTGTTGCATTGTACTGTCCCCTCTCAGTGTTGTTGTATTGTTCTGTCCCCTCTCTGTGTTGTTGTATTGTTCTGTCCCCTCTCAGTGTTGTTGCATTGTACTGTCCCCCCTCAGTGTTGTTGTATTGTACTGTCCCCTCTCTGTGTTGTTGCATTGTACTGTCCCCTCTCACTGTTGTTACATTGTACTGTCCACTCTCTGTGTTGTTGCATTGTACTGTCCACTCTCTGTGTTGTTGCATTGTACTGTCCCCTCTCAGTGTTGTTGTATTGTACTGTCCCCTCTCTGTGTTGTTGCATTGTACTGTCCCCTCTCACTGTTGTTACATTGTACTGTCCACTCTCAGTGTTGCATTGTACTGTCCACTCTCAGTGTTGTTGCATTGTACTGTCCCCTCTCAGTGTTGTTGCATTGTACTGTCCCCTCTCAGTGTTGTTGTATTGTACTGTCCCCTCTCAGTGTTGTTGCATTGTACTGTCCCCTCTCACTGTTGTTGTATTGTACTGTCCCCTCTCAGTGTTGTTGTATTGTACTGTCCCCTCTCAGTGTTGTATTGTACTGTCCCCTCTCACTGTTGTTGTATTGTACTGTCCCCTCTCAGTGTTGTATTGTACTGTCCCCTCTCAGTGTTGTTGTATTGTACTGTCCCCTCTCACTGTTGTATTGTACTGTCCCCTCTCACTGTTGTTGTATTGTACTGTCCCCTCTCAGTGTTGTATTGTACTGTCCCCTCTCACTGTTGTTGTATTGTACTGTCCCCTCTCAGTGTTGTATTGTACTGTCCCCTCTCACTGTTGTTATATTGTACTGTCCCCTCTCAGTGTTGTTGCATTGTACTGTCCCCCCTCAGTGTTGTTGCATTGTACTGTCCCCTCTCAGTGTTGTTGCATTGTACTGTCCCCTCTCAGTGTTGTTGTATTGTACCGTCCCCTCTCAGTGTTGTATTGTACTGTCCCCTCTCACTGTTGTTGTATTGTACTGTCCCCTCTCAGTGTTGTTGTATTGTACTGGCCCCTCTCAGTGTTGTATTGTACTGTCCCCTCTCAGTGTTGTATTGTACTGTCCCCTCTCAGTTTGTTGTATTGTACTGTCCCCTCTCAGTGTTGCTGCATTGTCCTGTCCCCTCTCAGTGTTGTATTGTACTGTCCCCTCTCACTGTTGTTGTATTGTACTGTCCCCTCTCAGTGTTGTTGTATTGTACTGGCCCCTCTCAGTGTTGTATTGTACTGTCCCCTCTCAGTGTTGTATTGTACTGTCCCCTCTCACTGTTGTTGTATTGTACTGTCCCCTCTCAGTGTTGTTGTATTGTACTGTCCCCTCTCAGTGTTGTATTGTACTGTCCCCTCTCACTGTTGTTGTATTGTACTGTCCCCTCTCACTGTTGTTGTATTGTACTGTCCCCTCTCAGTGTTGTTGTATTGTACTGGCCCCTCTCAGTGTTGTATTGTACTGTCCCCTCTCAGTGTTGTATTGTACTGGCCCCTCTCAGTGTTGTATTGTACTGTCCCCTCTCAGTGTTGTATTGTACTGTCCCCTCTCAGTTTGTTGTATTGTACTGTCCCCTCTCAGTGTTGTTGTATTGTACTGTCCCCTCTCAGTGTTGTTGTATTCTCCTGTCCCCTCTCAGTGTTGTTGCATTGTACTGTCCCCTCTCAGTGTTGTTGCATTGTACTGTCCCCTCTCAGTGTTGTATTGTACTGTCCCCTCTCACTGTTGTTGTATTGTACTGTCCCCTCTCAGTGTTGTATTGTACTGTCCCCTCTTGGTGTTGTTGTATTGTACTGGCCCCTCTCAGTGTTGCATTGTACTGTCCCCTCTTGGTGTTGTTGTATTGTACTGTCCCCTCTTGGTGTTGTTGTATTGTACTGTCCCCTCTTGGTGTTGTTGTATTGTACTGACCCCTCTCAGTGTTGTTGCATTGTACTGTCCCCTCTCACTGTTGTTGTATTGTACTGTCCCCTCTCAATGTTGTTGTATTGGACTGTCCCCTCTCAGTGTTGTTGCATTATACTGTCCCCTCTCACTGTTGTTGTATTGTACTGTCCCCTCTCAGTGTTGTTGCATTGTACTGTCCCCTCTCACTGTTGTTGTATTATACTGTCCCCTCTCAGTTTTGCATTGTACTGTCCCCTCTCAGTGTTGTTGCATTGTACTGTCCCCTCTCAGTGTTGTTGTATTGTACTGTCCCCTCTCAGTGTTGTTGCATTGTACTGTCCCCTCTCACTGTTGTTGCATTGTACTGTCCCCTCTCACTGTTGTTGTATTGTACTGTCCCCTCTCAGTTTTGCATTGTACTGTCCCCTCTCAGTGTTGTTGCATTGTACTGTCCCCTCTCAGTGTTGTTGTATTGTACTGTCCCCTCTCAGTTTTGCATTGTACTGTCCCCTCTCACTGTTGTTGTATTGTACTGTCCCCTCTCACTGTTGTTGCATTGTACTGTCCCCTCTCAGTGTTGTTGCATTGTACTGTCCCCTCTCAGTGTTGTTGTATTGTACTGTCCCCTCTCACTGTTGTTGCATTGTACTGTCCCCTCTCACTGTTGTTGTATTGTACTGTCCCCTCTCACTGTTGTTGTATTGTACTGTCCCCTCTCAGTGTTGTTGTATTGTACTGTCCCCTCTCAGTGTTGTTGCATTGTACTGTCCCCTCTCAGTGTTGTTGTATTGTACTGTCCCCTCTCACTGTTGTTGTATTGTACTGTCCCCTCTCAGTGTTGTTGTATTGTACTGTCCCCTCTCAGTGTTGTTGCATTGTACTGTCCCCTCTCACTGTTGTTGTATTGTACTGTCCCCTCTCACTGTTGTTGTATTGTACTGTCCCCTCTCAGTGTTGTATTGTACTGTCCCCTCTCAGTGTTGTTGTATTGTACTGTCCCCTCTCACTGTTGTTGCATTGTACTGTCCCCTCTCACTGTTGTTGTATTGTACTGTCCCCTCTCACTGTTGTTGTATTGTACTGTCCCCTCTCACTGTTGTTGCATTGTACTGTCCCCTCTCACTGTTGTTGTATTGTACTGTCCCCTCTCAGTTTTGCATTGTACTGTCCCCTCTCAGTGTTGTTGCATTGTACTGTCCCCTCTCAGTGTTGTTGTATTGTACTGTCCCCTCTCAGTGTTGTTGTACTGTACTGTCCCCTCTCAGTGTTGTTGCATTGTACTGTCCCCTCTCAGTGTTGTTGCATTGTACTGTCCCCTCTCAGTGTTGTTGTACTGTACTGTCCCCTCTCAGTGTTGTTGCATTGTACTGGCCCCTCTCAGTGTTGTTGCATTGTACTGTCCCCTCTCAGTGTTGTTGTATTGTACTGTCCCCTCTCAGTGTTGTTGCATTGTACTGTCCCCTCTCAGTGTTGTTGTATTGTACTGTCCCCTCTCAGTGTTGTTGTATTGTACTGTCCCCTCTCAGTGTTGTTGCATTGTACTGTCCCCTCTCAGTGTTGTATTGTACTGTCCCCTCTCGGTGTTGTTGTATTGTTCTGTCCCCTCTCAGTGTTGTTGCATTTTACTGTCCCCTCTCACTGTTGTTGTATTGTACTGTCCCCTCGCAGTGTTGTTGCATTGTACTGTCCCCTCTCAGTGTTGTTGTATTGTACTGTCCCCTCTCAGTGTTGTTGCATTGTACTGTCCCCCCTCAGTGTTGTTGCATTGTACTGTCCCCTCTCACTGTTGTATTGTACTTTCCCCTCTCAGTGTTGTTGCATTGTACTGTCCCCCCTCAGTGTTGTTGTATTGTACTGTCCCCTCTCAGTGTTGTTGCATTGTACTGTCCCCTCTCAGTGTTGTTGTATTGTACTGTCCCCTCTCAGTGTTGTTGTATTGTACTGTCCCCTCTCAGTGTTGTTGCATTGTACTGTCCCCTCTCACTGTTGTTGTATTGTACTGTCCCCTCTCTGTGTTGTTGCATTGTACTGTCCCCTCTCACTGTTGTTGTATTGTACTGTCCCCCCGCAGTGTTGTTGCATTATACTGTCCCCTCTCAGTGTTGTTGTATTGTACTGTCCCCTCTCAGTGTTGTTGCATTGTACTGTCCCTCTCAGTGTTGTTGCATTGTACTGTCCCCTCTCAGTGTTGTTGTATTGTACTGTCCCCTCTCAGTGTTGTTGCATTGTACTGTCCCCTCTCAGTGTTGTTGCATTGTACTGTCCCCTCTCAGTGTTGTTGTATTGTACTGTCCCCTCTCAGTGTTGTTGTATTGTTCTGTCCCCTCTCAGTGTTGTTGTATTGGACTGTCCCCTCTCAGTGTTGCATTGTACTGTCCCCTCTCAGTGTTGTATTCTACTGTCCCCTCTGTGTTGTTGTATTCTACTGTCCCCTCTCAGTGTTGCATTGTACTGTCCCCTCTCAGTGTTGTTGTATTGTACTGTCCCCTCTCAGTGTTGTTGTATTGTACTGTCCCCTCTCAGTGTTGTATTGTACTGTCCCCTCTCAGTGTTGTATTGTACTGTCCCCTCTCAGTGTTGTTGTATTGTACTGTCCCCTCTCAGTGTTGTTGTATTGTACTGTCCCCTCTCAGTGTTGTATTGTACTGTCCCCTCTCAGTGTTGTTGTATTCTACTGTCCCCTCTCAGTGTTGTTGTATTGTACTGTCCCCTCTCAGTGTTGTTGTATTGTACTGTCCCCTCTCAGTGTTGTATTGTACTGTCCCCTCTCAGTGTTGTTGTATTGTACTGTCCTCTCTCAGTGTTGTTGTATTGTACTGTCCCCTCTCAGTGTTGTTGTATTGTACTGTCCCCTCTCAGTGTTGTATTGTACTGTCCCCTCTCAGTGTTGTTGTATTGTACTGTCCCCTCTCAGTGTTGTTGTATTGTACTGTCCCCTCTCAGTGTTGTTGTATTGTACTGTCCCCTCTCACTGTTGCTGCATTGTACTGTCCCCTCTCTGTGTTGTTGTATTGTACTGTCCCCTCTCAGTGTTGTATTGTACTGTCCCCTCTCAGTGTTGTTGTATTGTACTGTCCCCTCTCTGTGTTGTATTGTACTGTCCCCTCTCAGTGTTGTTGTATTGTACTGTCCCCTCTCAGTGTTGTTGTATTGTACTGTCCCCTCTCAGTGTTGTTGCATTGTACTGTCCCCTCTCAGTGTTGTATTGTACTGTCCCCTCTCTGTGTTGTATTGTACTGACCCCTCTCAGTGTTGTTGCATTGTACTGTCCCCTCTCAGTTTTGCATTGTACTGTCCCCTCTCAGTGTTGTTGTATTGTACTGTCCCCACTCAGTTTTGCATTGTACTGTCCCCTCTCAGTGTTGTTGTATTGTACTGTCCCCTCTCAGTGTTGTTGCATTGTACTGTCCCCTCTCAGTGTTGTTGTATTGTACTGTCCCCTCTCAGTGTTGTTGTATTGTACTGTCCCCTCTCAGTGTTGTTGCATTGTACTGTCCCCTCTCTGTGTTGTATTGCACTGGCCCCTCTCAGTGTTGTTGTATTGCACTGGCCCCTCTCAGTGTTGTTGTATTGCACTGGCCCCTCTCAGTGTTGTTGCATTGTACTGGCCCCTCTCAGTGTTGTATTGTACTGTCCCCTCTTGGTGTTGTTGTATTGTCCGGGCCCCTCTCAGTGTTGTTGTATTGCACTGGCCCCTCTCTGTGTTGTTGTATTGTACTGTCCCCTCTCAGTGTTGTTGTATTGTACTGTCCCCTCTCAGTGTTGTTGCATTGTACCGTCACCTCTCAGTGTTGTTGTATTGCACTGGCCCCTCTCAGTGTTGTTGTATTATACTGTCCCCTCTCAGTGTTGTTGCATTGTACTGTCCCCTCTCAGTGTTGTTGTATTGCACTGGCCCCTCTCAGTGTTGTTGTATTATACTGTCCCCTCTCAGTGTTGTTGCATTGTACTGTCCCCTCTCAGTGTTGTTGTATTGTACTGTCCCTCTCTGTGTTGTTGTATTGCACTGGCCCCTCTCAGTGTTGTTGTATTGTACTGTCCCCTCTCAGTGTTGTTGTATTGCACTGGCCCCTCTCAGTGTTGTTGTATTATACTGTCCCCTCTCAGTGTTGTTGTATTGGACTGTCCCCTCTCACTGTTGCATTGTACTGTCCCCTCTCAGTGTTGTTGTATTGTACTGTCCCTCTCTGTGTTGTATTCTACTGTCCCCTCTCAGTGTTGTTGTATTGTACTGTCCCCTCTCAGTGTTGTTGTATTGTACTGTCCCCTCTCAGTGTTGTTGTATTGTACTGTCCCCTCTCAGTGTTGTATTGTACTGTCCCCTCTCAGTGTTGTTGTATTGTACTGTCCCCTCTCTGTGTTGTTGTATTGTACTGTCCCCTCTTAGTGTTGTATTGTACTGTCCCCTCTCTGTGTTGTTGTATTGTACTGTCCCCTCTCAGTGTTGTATTGTACTGTCCCCTCTCAGTGTTGTTGTATTGTACTGTCCCCTCTCAGTGTTGTTGTATTGTACTGTCCCCTCTCAGTGTTGTTGTATTGTACTGTCCCCTCTCAGTGTTGTTGTATTGTACTGTCCCCTCTCAGTGTTGTTGTATTGCACTGGCCCCTCTCAGTGTTGTTGTATTATACTGTCCCCTCTCAGTGTTGTTGTATTGGACTGTCCCCTCTCACTGTTGCATTGTACTGTCCCCTCTCAGTGTTGTTGTATTGTACTGTCCCTCTCTGTGTTGTATTCTACTGTCCCCTCTCAGTGTTGTTGTATTGTACTGTCCCCTCTCAGTGTTGTATTCTACTGTCCCCTCTCAGTGTTGTATTGTACTGTCCCCTCTCAGTGTTGTTGTATTGTACTGTCCCCTCTCAGTGTTGTTGTATTGTACTGTCCCCTCTCAGTGTTGTTGTATTGTACTGTCCCCTCTCAGTGTTGTATTGTACTGTCCCCTCTCAGTGTTGTTGTATTGTACTGTCCCCTCTCTGTGTTGTTGTATTGTACTGTCCCCTCTCAGTGTTGTTGTATTGTACTGTCCCCTCTCAGTGTTGTATTGTACTGTCCCCTCTCAGTGTTGTTGTATTGTACTGTCCCCTCTCTGTGTTGTTGTATTGTACTGTCCCCTCTCAGTGTTGTATTGTACTGTCCCCTCTCAGTGTTGTTGTATTGTACTGTCCCCTCTCAGTGTTGTTGTATTGTACTGTCCCCTCTCAGTGTTGTTGTATTGTACTGTCCCCTCTCAGTGTTGTATTGTACTGTCCCCTCTCAGTGTTGTTGTATTGTACTGTCCCCTCTCAGTGTTGTATTGTACTGTCCCCTCTCAGTGTTGTATTGTACTGTCCCCTCTCAGTGTTGTTGTATTGTACTGTCCCCTCTCAGTGTTGTATTGTACTGTCCCCTCTCAGTGTTGTTGTATTGTACTGTCCCCTCTCAGTGTTGTTGTATTGTACTGTCCCCTCTCAGTGTTGTTGTATTGTACTGTCCCCTCTCAGTGTTGTTGTATTGTACTGTCCCCTCTCAGTGTTGTTGTATTCTACTGTCCCCTCTCAGTGTTGTATTGTACTGTCCCCTCTCAGTGTTGTTGTATTGTACTGTCCCCTCTCAGTGTTGTATTGTACTGTCCCCTCTCAGTGTTGCTGCATTGTACTGTCCCCTCTCTGTGTTGTTGGATTGTACTGTCCCCTCTCAGTGTTGTATTGTACTGTCCCCTCTCAGTGTTGTTGTATTGTACTGTCCCCTCTCTGTGTTGTATTGTACTGTCCCCTCTCAGTGTTGTATTGTACTGTCCCCTCTCTGTGTTGTATTGTACTGACCCCTCTCAGTGTTGTTGCATTGTACTGTCCCCTCTCAGTTTTGCATTGTACTGTCCCCTCTCAGTGTTGTTGTATTGTACTGTCCCCACTCAGTTTTGCATTGTACTGTCCCCTCTCAGTGTTGTTGTATTGTACTGTCCCCTCTTGGTGTTGTTGTATTGTACTGTCCCCTCTCAGTGTTGTTGTATTGCACTGGCCCCTCTCAGTGTTGTTGCATTGTACTGTCCCCTCTCAGTGTTGTTGTATTGTACTGTCCCCTCTCAGTGTTGTATTGTACTGTCCCCTCTTGGTGTTGTTGTATTGTACTGTCCCCTCTCAGTGTTGTTGTATTGTACTGTCCCCTCTCAGTGTTGTTGTATTGTACTGCCCCCTCTTGGTGTTGTTGTATTGTACTGTCCCCTCTCAGTGTTGTTGTATTGCACTGGCCCCTCTCAGTGTTGTATTGTACTGTCCCCTCTCACTGTTGTTGTATTGTACTGTCCCTCTCTGTGTTGTTGTATTGTACTGTCCCCTCTCAGTGTTGTTGCATTGTACTGTCCCCTCTCAGTGTTGTTGTATTGTACTGTCCCCTCTCAGTGTTGTTGCATTGTACTGTCCCCTCTCAGTGTTGTTGTATTGTACTGTCCCCTCTCAGTGTTGTTGCATTGTACTGTCCCCTCTCAGTGTTGTATTGTACTGTCCCCTCTCAGTGTTGTATTGTACTGTCCCCTCTCAGTGTTGTTGTCTTGTACTGTCCCCTCTCAGTGTTGTTGTATTGTACTGCCCCCTCTTGGTGTTGTTGCATTGTACTGTCCCCTCTCACTGTTGTTGTATTGTACTGTCCCTCTCTGTGTTGTTGTATTGTACTGTCCCCTCTCAGTGTTGTTGCATTGTACTGTCCCCTCTCAGTGTTGTTGTATTGTACTGTCCCCTCTCAGTGTTGTTGCATTGTACTGTCCCCTCTCAGTGTTGTTGTATTGTACTGTCCCCTCTCAGTGTTGTTGCATTGTACTGTCCCCTCTCAGTGTTGTATTGTACTGTCCCCTCTCAGTGTTGTTGTATTGTACTGTCCCCTCTCAGTGTTGTATTGTACTGTCCCCTCTCAGTGTTGTTGTATTGTACTGTCCCCTCTCAGTGTTGTTGCATTGTACTGTCCCCTCTCAGTTTTGTTGCATTGTACTGTCCCCTCTCAGTGTTGTTGTATTGTACTGTCCCCTCTCAGTGTTGTTGTATTGTACTGTCCCCTCTCAGTGTTGTTGCATTGTACTGTCCCCTCTCAGTGTTGCATTGTACTGTCCCCTCTCAGTGTTGTTGTATTGTACTGTCCCCTCTCTGTGTTGTTGTATTGTACTGTCCCCTCTCAGTGTTGTTGCATTGTACTGTCCCCTCTCAGTGTTGCATTGTACTGTCCCCTCTCAGTGTTGTTGCATTGTACTGTCCCCTCTCAGTGTTGTATTGTACTGTCCCCTCTCAGTGTTGTTGTATTGTACTGTCCCCTCTCAGTGTTGTTGCATTGTACTGTCCCCTCTCAGTGTTGCATTGTACTGTCCCCTCTCAGTGTTGCATTGTACTGTCCCCTCTCAGTGTTGTTGTATTGTACTGTCCCCTCTCAGTGTTGTTGCATTGTACTGTCCCCTCTCAGTGTTGCATTGTACTGTCCCCTCTCAGTGTTGTATTGTACTGTCCCCTCTCAGTGTTGTTGCATTGTACTGTCCCCTCTCAGTTTTGCATTGTACTGTCCCCTCTCAGTGTTGTATTGTACTGTCCCCTCTCAGTGTTGTTGTATTGTACTGTCCCCTCTCAGTGTTGTTGTATTGTACTGTCCCCTCTCACTGTTGTTGTATTGTACTGTCCCCTCTCACTGTTGTTGTATTGTACTGTCCCCTCTCAGTGTTGTTGTATTGTACTGTCCCCTCTCAGTGTTGTTGCATTGTACTGTCCCCTCTCAGTGTTGCATTGTACTGTCCCCTCTCAGTGTTGTTGTATTGTACTGTCCCCTCTCAGTGTTGTTGCATTGTACTGTCCCCTCTCAGTGTTGCATTGTACTGTCCCCTCTCAGTGTTGTTGCATTGTTCTGTCCCCTCTCTGTGTTGTTGCATTGTACTGTCCCCTCTCAGTGTTGTTGCATTGTTCTGTCCCCTCTCTGTGTTGTTGTATTGTACTGTCCCCTCTCAGTGTTGTTGCATTGTACTGTCCCCTCTCAGTGTTGTATTGTACTGTCCCCTCTCAGTGTTGTTGTATTGTACTGTCCCCTCTCAGTGTTGTATTGTACTGTCCCCTCTCAGTGTTGTTGTATTGTACTGTCCCCTCTCACTGTTGTTGTATTGTTCTGTCCCCTCTCAGTGTTGTTGCATTGTACTGTCCCCTCTCAGTGTTGTATTGTACTGTCCCCTCTCAGTGTTGTTGCATTGTACTGTCCCCTCTCAGTGTTGTATTGTACTGTCCCCTCTCAGTGTTGTTGTATTGTACTGTCCCCTCTCACTGTTGTTGTATTGTTCTGTCCCCTCTCAGTGTTGTTGTATTGTACTGTCCCCTCTCAGTGTTGTATTGTACTGTCCCCTCTCAGTGTTGTTGCATTGTACTGTCCCCTCTCAGTGTTGTATTGTACTGTCCCCTCTCAGTGTTGTATTGTACTGTCCCCTCTCAGTGTTGTTGCATTGTACTGTCCCCTCTCAGTGTTGTTGCATTGTACTGTCCCCTCTCAGTGTTGTATTGTACTGTCCCCTCTCAGTGTTGTTGTATTGTACTGTCCCCACTTAGTGTTGTTGCATTGTTCTGTCCCCTCTCAGTGTTGCTGCATTGTACCGTCCCCTCTCAGTGTTGTTGTATTGTACTGTCCCCTCTCAGTGTTGTTGTATTGTACTGTCCCCTCTCAGTGTTGTTGTATTGTACTATCCCCTCACAGTGTTGTTGCATTTTACTGTCCCCTCTCAGTGTTGTTGTATTGTACTGTCCCCTCTCAGTGTTGTTGCATTGTACCGTCCCCTCTCAGTGTTGTTGTATTGCACTGGCCCCTCTCAGTGTTGTTGTATTATACTGTCCCCTCTCAGTGTTGTTGCATTGTACTGTCCCCTCTCAGTGTTGTTGTATTGTACTGTCCCCTCTCTGTGTTGTTGTATTGCACTGGCCCCTCTCAGAGTTGTTGTATTATACTGTCCCCTCTCAGTGTTGTTGCATTGTACTGTCCCCTCTCAGTGTTGTTGTACTGTACTGCCCCCTCTTGGTGTTGTTGCATTGTACTGTCCCCTCTCAGTGTTGTTGCATTGTACTGTCCCCTCTCAGTGTTGTTGTACTGTACTGCCCCCTCTTGGTGTTGTTGCATTGTACTGTCCCCTCTCTATGTTGCATTGTACTGTCACCTCTCGATGTTGTTGCATTGTACTGTCCCCTCTCAGTGTTGTTGCATTGTACTGTCCCCTCACAGTGTTGTTGTATTATACTGTCCCCTCTCAGTGTTGTTGCATTGTACTGTCCCCTCTCAGTGTTGTTGCATTGTACTGTCACCTCTCGATGTTGTTGCATTGTACTGTCCCCTCTTAGTGTTGTTGCATTGTACTGTCCCCTCACAGTGTTGTTGCATTGTACTGTCCCCTCTCAGTTTTGCTGCATTGTACCGTCCCCTCTCAGTGTTGTTGCATTGTACTGTCACCTCTCGATGTTGTTGCATTGTACTGTCCCCTCTTAGTGTTGTTGCATTGTACTGTCCCCACTCAGTGTTGTTGCATTGTACTGTCACCTCTCGATGTTGTTGCATTGTACTGTCCCCTCTTAGTGTTGTTGCATTGTACTGTCCCCTCTCAGTGTTGTTGCATTGTACTGTCACCTCTCGATGTTGTTGCATTGTACTGTCCCCTCTTAGTGTTGTTGCATTGTACTGTCCCCTCACAGTGTTGTTGCATTGTACTGTCCCCTCTCAGTTTTGCTGCATTGTACTGTCCCCTCACAGTGTTGTTGCATTGTACTGTCACCTCTCGATGTTGTTGCATTGTACTGTCCCCTCTCAGTGTTGTTGCATTGTACTGTCCCCTCTCAGTTTTGCTGCATTGTACCGTCCCCTCTCAGTGTTGTTGTATTGTACTGTCCCCTCTCAGTGTTGTTGTATTGTACTGTCACCTCTCGATGTTGTTGCATTGTACTGTCCCCTCTTAGTGTTGTTGCATTGTACTGTCCCCTCTCAGTGTTGTTGTATTGTACTGTCCCCTCTCAGTGTTGTTGTATTGTACTGTCCCCTCTCAGTGTTGTTGTATTGTACTGTCACCTCTCGATGTTGTTGCATTGTACTGTCCCCTCTCAGTGTTGTTGTATTGTACTGTCCCCTCTCAGTGTTGTTGCATTGTACTGTCACCTCTCGATGTTGTTGCATTGTACTGTCCCCTCTTAGTGTTGTTGCATTGTACTGTCCCCTCTCAGTTTTGCTGCATTGTACTGTCCCCTCACAGTGTTGTTGCATTGTACTGTCCCCTCTCAGTTTTGCTGCATTGTACCGTCCCCTCTCAGTGTTGTTGTATTGTACTGTCCCCTCTCAGTGTTGTTGTATTGTACTGTCACCTCTCGATGTTGTTGCATTGTACTGTCCCCTCTTAGTGTTGTTGTATTGTACCGTCCCCTCTCAGTGTTGTTGTATTGCACTGGCCCCTCTCAGTGTTGTTGTATTATACTGTCCCCTCTCAGTGTTGTTGCATTGTACTGTCCCCTCTCAGTGTTGTTGCATTGTACTGTCCCCTCTTGGTGTTGTTGTATTGTACTGTCCCCTCTCAGTGTTGTTGCATTGTACTGTCCCCTCTCAGTGTTGTTGCATTGTACTGTCCCCTCTCTGTGTTGTTGCATTGTACTGTCCCCTCTCAGTGTTGTTGCATTGTTCTGTCCCCTCTCAGTGTTGTTGGATTGTACTGTCCCCTCTCACTGTTGTTGGATTGTACTGTCCCCTCTCTGTGTTGTTGCATTGTACTGTCCCCTCTCACTGTTGTTGTATTGTACTGTCCCCTCTCACTGTTGTTGGATTGTACTGTCCCCTCTCTGTGTTGTTGCATTGTACTGTCCCCTCTCTGTGTTGTTGTATTGTACTGTCCCCTCTCACTGTTGTTGTATTGTACTGTCCCCTCTCACTGTTGTTGCATTGTACTGTCCCCTCTCAGTGTTGTTGTATTGTACTGTCCCCTCACAGTGTTGTTGCATTGTACTGTCCCCTCTCAGTGTTGTTGCATTGTTCTGTCCCCTCTCAGTGTTGCTGCATTGTACTGTCCCCTCTCAGTTTTGCTGCATTGTACCGTCCCCTCTCAGTGTTGTTGCATTGTACTGTCACCTCTCGATGTTGTTGCATTGTACTGTCCCCTCTTAGTGTTGTTGCATTGTACTGTCCCCTCACAGTGTTGTTGCATTGTACTGTCCCCTCTCAGTGTTGTTGTATTGTACTGTCCCCTCTCAGTGTTGTTGCATTGTACTGTCCCCTCTTGGTGTTGTTGTATTGTACTGTCCCCTCTCAGTGTTGTTGTATTGTACTGTCCCTCTCTGTGTTGTTGTATTGCACTGGCCCCTCTCAGTGTTGTTGTATTATACTGTCCCCTCTCAGTGTTGTTGCATTGTACTGTCACCTCTCGATGTTGTTGCATTGTACTGTCCCCTCTTAGTGTTGTTGCATTGTACTGTCCCCTCACAGTGTTGTTGCATTGTACTGTCCCCTCTCAGTGTTGTTGTATTGTACTGTCCCCTCTCAGTGTTGTTGCATTGTACTGTCCCCTCTTGGTGTTGTTGTATTGTACTGTCCCCTCTCAGTGTTGTTGCATTGTACTGTCCCTCTCTGTGTTGTTGCATTGTACTGTCCCCTCTCAGTGTTGTTGCATTGTACTGTCCCCTCTCAGTGTTGTTGCATTGTACTGTCCCCTCTTGGTGTTGTTGTATTGTACTGTCCCCTCTCAGTGTTGTTGTATTGTACTGTCCCTCTCTGTATTGTTGCATTGTACTGTCCCCTCTCAGTGTTGTTGCATTGTACTGTCCCCTCTCAGTGTTGTTGCATTGTACTGTCCCTCTCTGTGTTGTTGCATTGTACTGTCCCCTCTCAGTGTTGTTGCATTGTACTGTCCCCTCTCAGTGTTGTTGCATTGTACTGTCCCCTCTCGGTGTTGTTGTATTGTACTGTCCCCTCTCAGTGTTGTTGTATTGTACTGTCCCTCTCTGTGTTGTTGCATTGTACTGTCCCCTCTCAGTGTTGTTGTATTGTACTGTCCCCTCTCAGTGTTGTTGCATTGTACTGTCCCCTCTCAGTGTTGTTGTATTGTACCGTCCCCTCTCAGTGTTGTTGCATTGTTCTGTCCCCTCTCTGTGTTGCATTGTACTGTCCCCTCTCAGTGTTGTTGTATTGTACCGTCCCCTCTCAGTGTTGTTGCATTGTTCTGTCCCCTCTCTGTGTTGCATTGTACTGTCCCCTCTCAGTGTTGTTGCATTGTTCTGTCCCCTCTCTGTGTTGTATTGTACTGTCCCCTCTCAGTGTTGTTGTATTGTACTGTCCCCTCTCAGTGTTGTTGCATTGTACTGTCCCCTCTCAGTGTTGTTGCATTGTACTGTCCCCTCTCAGTGTTGTTGTATTGTACTGTCCCCTCTCAGTGTTGTTGGATTGTACTGTCCCCTCTCACTGTTGTTGGATTGTACTGTCCCCTCTCAGTGTTGTTGTATTGTACTGTCCCCTCTCAGTGTTGCTGCATTGTACCGTCCCCTCTCAGTTTTGCTGCATTGTACCGTCCCCTCTCAGTGTTGTTGCATTGTACTGTCCCCTCTTAGTGTTGTTGCATTGTACTGTCCCCTCACAGTGTTGTTGCATTGTACTGTCCCCTCTCAGTGTTGTTGTATTGTACTGTCCCCTCTCAGTGTTGTTGCATTGTACTGTCCCCTCTCAGTGTTGCATTGTACTATCCCCTCTCACTGTTGTTGCATTGTACAGTCCCTTCTCACTGTTGTTGTATTGTACTGTCCCCTCTGGGTGTTGTTGCATTGTACTGGCCCCTCTCAGTGTTGTTGTACTGAACTATCCCCTCTCAGTGATGTTGCATTGTACTGTCCCCTCTCAGTGTTGTTGCATTGTACTGTCCCCTCTCAGTGTTGCTGCATTGTACTGGCCCCTCTCAGTGTTGTTGTATTGTACTGTCCCTCACAGTGATGTTGCATTGTACTGGCCCCTCTCAGTGTTGTTGTATTGTACTGTCTCCTCTCAGTGTTGTTGCATTGTACTGTCCCCTCTCAGTGTTGTTGCATTGTACTGTCACCTCTCGATGTTGTTGCATTGTACTGTCCCCTCTTAGTGTTGTTGCATTGTACTGTCCCCTCACAGTGTTGTTGTATTGTACTGTCCCCTCTCAGTGTTGTTGTATTGTACTGTCCCCTCTCAGTGTTGTTGTATTGTACTGTCCCCTCTCAGTGTTGTTGTATTGTACTGTCCCCTCTCAGTGTTGTTGTATTGTACTGTCCCCGCTCAGTGTTGTTGTATTGTACTGTCCCCTCTCACTGTTGTTGTATTGTACTGGCACATCTCAGTGTTGCATTGTACTGTCCCTTCTCACTGTTGTTGTATTGTACTGTCCCCTCTGGGTGTTGTTGCATTGTACTGTCCCCTCTGGGTGTTGTTGCATTGTACTGTCCCCTCTCAGTGTTGTTGTATTGTACTGTCCCCTCTCAGTGTTGTTGTATTGTACTGTCTCCTCTCAGTGTTGTTGCATTGTACTGTCCCCTCTCAGTGTTGTTGTATTGTACTGTCCCCTCTCAGTGTTGCTGCATTGTACTGTCCCTTCTCACTGTTGTTGTATTGTACTGTCCCCTCTGGGTGTTGTTGCATTGTACTGTCCCCTCTCAGTGTTGTTGTATTGTACTGTCCCCTCTGGGTGTTGTTGTATTGTACTGTCTCCTCTCAGTGTTGTTGCATTGTACTGTCCCCTCTCAGTGTTGTTGCATTGTACTGTCCCCTCTCAGTGTTGTTGTATTGTACTGTCCCCTCTCAGTGTTGTTGTATTGTACTGTCCCCTCTCAGTGTTGTTGTATTGTACTGTCCCCTCTCTGTGTTGTTGTATTATACTGTCCCCTCTCAGTGTTGTTGTATTATACTGTCCCCTCTCAGTGTTGTTGCATTGTACTGTCCCCTCTCAGTGTTGTTGCATTGTACTGTCCCCTCTTGGTGTTGTTGTATTGTACTGTCCCCTCTCAGTGTTGTTGCATTGTACTGTCCCCTCTCTGTGTTGTTGTATTGTACTGTCCCCTCTCACTGTTGTTGCATTGTACTGTCCCCTCTCAGTGTTGTTGCATTGTACTGTCCCCTCTCAGTGTTGTTGTATTGTACTGTCCCCTCACAGTGTTGTTGCATTGTACTGTCCCCTCTC
Organism: Chiloscyllium punctatum; assembly: GCF_047496795.1. NCBI lineage: Eukaryota > Metazoa > Chordata > Chondrichthyes > Orectolobiformes > Hemiscylliidae > Chiloscyllium > Chiloscyllium punctatum. The sequence continues at coordinate 3,854,456 of NC_092764.1, read as the reverse complement.
AGTGTTGTTGCATTGTACTGTCCCCTCTCAGTGTTGTTGTATTGTACTGTCCCCTCTCACTGTTGTTGCATTGTACTGTCCCCTCTCAGTGTTGTTGTATTGTACTGTCCCCTCACAGTGTTGTTGCATTGTACTGTCCCCTCTCAGTGTTGTTGTATTGTACTGTCCCCTCTCACTGTTGTTGTATTGTACTGTCCCCTCTCAGTGTTGTTGCATTGTACTGTCCCCTCTCAGTGTTGTTGCATTGTACTGTCCCCTCTCAGTGTTGTTGCATTGTACTGTCCCCTCTCAGTGTTGTTGTATTATACTGTCCCCTCTCAGTGTTGTTGCATTGTACTGTCACCTCTCGATGTTGTTGCATTGTACTGTCCCCTCTTAGTGTTGTTGCATTGTACTGTCCCCTCACAGTGTTGTTGCATTGTACTGTCCCCTCTCAGTGTTGTTGTATTGTACTGTCCCCTCTCAGTGTTGTTGCATTGTACTGTCCCCTCTTGGTGTTGTTGTATTGTACTGTCCCCTCTCAGTGTTGTTGCATTGTACTGTCCCTCTCTGTGTTGTTGCATTGTACTGTCCCCTCTCAGTGTTGTTGCATTGTACTGTCCCCTCTCAGTGTTGTTGCATTGTACTGTCCCCTCTTGGTGTTGTTGTATTGTACTGTCCCCTCTCAGTGTTGTTGTATTGTACTGTCCCTCTCTGTATTGTTGCATTGTACTGTCCCCTCTCAGTGTTGTTGCATTGTACTGTCCCCTCTCAGTGTTGTTGCATTGTACTGTCCCTCTCTGTGTTGTTGCATTGTACTGTCCCCTCTCAGTGTTGTTGCATTGTACTGTCCCCTCTCAGTGTTGTTGCATTGTACTGTCCCCTCTCGGTGTTGTTGTATTGTACTGTCCCCTCTCAGTGTTGTTGTATTGTACTGTCCCTCTCTGTGTTGTTGCATTGTACTGTCCCCTCTCAGTGTTGTTGTATTGTACTGTCCCCTCTCAGTGTTGTTGCATTGTACTGTCCCCTCTCAGTGTTGTTGTATTGTACCGTCCCCTCTCAGTGTTGTTGCATTGTTCTGTCCCCTCTCTGTGTTGCATTGTACTGTCCCCTCTCAGTGTTGTTGTATTGTACCGTCCCCTCTCAGTGTTGTTGCATTGTTCTGTCCCCTCTCTGTGTTGCATTGTACTGTCCCCTCTCAGTGTTGTTGCATTGTTCTGTCCCCTCTCTGTGTTGTATTGTACTGTCCCCTCTCAGTGTTGTTGTATTGTACTGTCCCCTCTCAGTGTTGTTGCATTGTACTGTCCCCTCTCAGTGTTGTTGCATTGTACTGTCCCCTCTCAGTGTTGTTGTATTGTACTGTCCCCTCTCAGTGTTGTTGGATTGTACTGTCCCCTCTCACTGTTGTTGGATTGTACTGTCCCCTCTCAGTGTTGTTGTATTGTACTGTCCCCTCTCAGTGTTGCTGCATTGTACCGTCCCCTCTCAGTTTTGCTGCATTGTACCGTCCCCTCTCAGTGTTGTTGCATTGTACTGTCCCCTCTTAGTGTTGTTGCATTGTACTGTCCCCTCACAGTGTTGTTGCATTGTACTGTCCCCTCTCAGTGTTGTTGTATTGTACTGTCCCCTCTCAGTGTTGTTGCATTGTACTGTCCCCTCTCAGTGTTGCATTGTACTATCCCCTCTCACTGTTGTTGCATTGTACAGTCCCTTCTCACTGTTGTTGTATTGTACTGTCCCCTCTGGGTGTTGTTGCATTGTACTGGCCCCTCTCAGTGTTGTTGTACTGAACTATCCCCTCTCAGTGATGTTGCATTGTACTGTCCCCTCTCAGTGTTGTTGCATTGTACTGTCCCCTCTCAGTGTTGCTGCATTGTACTGGCCCCTCTCAGTGTTGTTGTATTGTACTGTCCCTCACAGTGATGTTGCATTGTACTGGCCCCTCTCAGTGTTGTTGTATTGTACTGTCTCCTCTCAGTGTTGTTGCATTGTACTGTCCCCTCTCAGTGTTGTTGCATTGTACTGTCACCTCTCGATGTTGTTGCATTGTACTGTCCCCTCTTAGTGTTGTTGCATTGTACTGTCCCCTCACAGTGTTGTTGTATTGTACTGTCCCCTCTCAGTGTTGTTGTATTGTACTGTCCCCTCTCAGTGTTGTTGTATTGTACTGTCCCCTCTCAGTGTTGTTGTATTGTACTGTCCCCTCTCAGTGTTGTTGTATTGTACTGTCCCCGCTCAGTGTTGTTGTATTGTACTGTCCCCTCTCACTGTTGTTGTATTGTACTGGCACATCTCAGTGTTGCATTGTACTGTCCCTTCTCACTGTTGTTGTATTGTACTGTCCCCTCTGGGTGTTGTTGCATTGTACTGTCCCCTCTGGGTGTTGTTGCATTGTACTGTCCCCTCTCAGTGTTGTTGTATTGTACTGTCCCCTCTCAGTGTTGTTGTATTGTACTGTCTCCTCTCAGTGTTGTTGCATTGTACTGTCCCCTCTCAGTGTTGTTGTATTGTACTGTCCCCTCTCAGTGTTGCTGCATTGTACTGTCCCTTCTCACTGTTGTTGTATTGTACTGTCCCCTCTGGGTGTTGTTGCATTGTACTGTCCCCTCTCAGTGTTGTTGTATTGTACTGTCCCCTCTGGGTGTTGTTGTATTGTACTGTCTCCTCTCAGTGTTGTTGCATTGTACTGTCCCCTCTCAGTGTTGTTGCATTGTACTGTCCCCTCTCAGTGTTGTTGTATTGTACTGTCCCCTCTCAGTGTTGTTGTATTGTACTGTCCCCTCTCAGTGTTGTTGTATTGTACTGTCCCCTCTCTGTGTTGTTGTATTATACTGTCCCCTCTCAGTGTTGTTGTATTATACTGTCCCCTCTCAGTGTTGTTGCATTGTACTGTCCCCTCTCAGTGTTGTTGCATTGTACTGTCCCCTCTTGGTGTTGTTGTATTGTACTGTCCCCTCTCAGTGTTGTTGCATTGTACTGTCCCCTCTCTGTGTTGTTGTATTGTACTGTCCCCTCTCACTGTTGTTGCATTGTACTGTCCCCTCTCAGTGTTGTTGCATTGTACTGTCCCCTCTCAGTGTTGTTGTATTGTACTGTCCCCTCACAGTGTTGTTGCATTGTACTGTCCCCTCTCAGTGTTGTTGCATTGTACTGTCCCCTCTCAGTGTTGTTGTATTGTACTGTCCCCTCTCACTGTTGTTGCATTGTACTGTCCCCTCTCAGTGTTGTTGTATTGTACTGTCCCCTCACAGTGTTGTTGCATTGTACTGTCCCCTCTCAGTGTTGTTGTATTGTACTGTCCCCTCTCACTGTTGTTGTATTGTACTGTCCCCTCTCAGTGTTGTTGCATTGTACTGTCCCCTCTCAGTGTTGTTGCATTGTACTGTCCCCTCTCAGTGTTGTTGCATTGTACTGTCCCCTCTCAGTGTTGTTGTATTGTACTGTCCCCTCTTAGTGTTGTTGCATTGTACTGTCCCCTCTCAGTGTTGTTGCATTGTACTGTCCCCTCTCAGTGTTGTTGTATTGTACTGTCCCCTCTCAGTGTTGTTGCATTGTACTGTCCCCTCTCAGTGTTGTTGCATTGTACTGTCCCTCTCTGTGTTGTTGCATTGTACTGTCCCCTCTCAGTGTTGTTGCATTGTACTGTCCCCTCTCAGTGTTGTTGCATTGTACTGTCCCTCTCTGTGTTGTTGCATTGTACTGTCCCCTCTCAGTGTTGTTGCATTGTACTGTCCCCTCTCAGTGTTGTTGTATTATACTGTCCCCTCTCAGTGTTGTTGCATTGTACTGTCCCCTCTCAGTGTTGTTGCATTGTACTGTCCCTCTCTGTGTTGTTGCATTGTACTGTCCCCTCTCAGTGTTGTTGCATTGTACTGTCCCCTCTCAGTGTTGTTGCATTGTACTGTCCCCTCTTGGTGTTGTTGTATTGTACTGTCCCCTCTCAGTGTTGTTGTATTGTACTGTCCCTCTCTGTATTGTTGCATTGTACTGTCCCCTCTCAGTGTTGTTGCATTGTACTGTCCCCTCTCAGTGTTGTTGCATTGTACTGTCCCTCTCTGTGTTGTTGCATTGTACTGTCCCCTCTCAGTGTTGTTGCATTGTACTGTCCCCTCTCAGTGTTGTTGCATTGTACTGTCCCCTCTCAGTGTTGTTGCATTGCACTGACCCCTCTCAGTGTTGTTGCATTGTACTGTCCCCTCTCAGTGTTGTATTGTACTGTCCCTCTCAGTGTTGTTGCATTGTACTGTCCCCTCTCAGTGTTGTTGTATTGTACCGTCCCCTCTCAGTGTTGTTGCATTGTTCTGTCCCCTCTCTGTGTTGCATTGTACTGTCCCCTCTCAGTGTTGTTGTATTGTACCGTCCCCTCTCAGTGTTGTTGCATTGTACTGTCCCCTCACAGTGTTGTTGCATTGTACTGTCCCCTCTCAGTGTTGTTGCATTGTACTGTCCCCTCTCAGTGTTGTTGTATTGTACTGTCCCCTCTCACTGTTGTTGCATTGTACTGTCCCCTCTCAGTGTTGTTGTATTGTACTGTCCCCTCACAGTGTTGTTGCATTGTACTGTCCCCTCTCAGTGTTGTTGTATTGTACTGTCCCCTCTCACTGTTGTTGTATTGTACTGTCCCCTCTCAGTGTTGTTGCATTGTACTGTCCCCTCTCAGTGTTGTTGCATTGTACTGTCCCTCTCTGTGTTGTTGCATTGTACTGTCCCCTCTCAGTGTTGTTGCATTGTACTGTCCCCTCTCAGTGTTGTTGCATTGTACTGTCCCCTCTTGGTGTTGTTGTACTGTACTGTCCCCTCTCAGTGTTGTTGTATTGTACTGTCCCTCTCTGTATTGTTGCATTGTACTGTCCCCTCTCAGTGTTGTTGCATTGTACTGTCCCCTCTCAGTGTTGTTGCATTGTACTGTCCCTCTCTGTGTTGTTGCATTGTACTGTCCCCTCTCAGTGTTGTTGCATTGTACTGTCCCCTCTCAGTGTTGTTGCATTGTACTGTCCCCTCTCAGTGTTGTTGCATTGCACTGACCCCTCTCAGTGTTGTTGCATTGTACTGTCCCCTCTCAGTGTTGTTGCATTGTACTGTCCCCTCTTGGTGTTGTTGTATTGTACTGTCCCCTCTCAGTGTTGTTGTATTGTACTGTCCCGTCTCAGTGTTGTTGTATTGTACTGTCCCTCTCTGTGTTGTTGCATTGTACCGTCCCCTCTCTGTGTTGCATTGTACTGTCCCTCTCAGTGTTGTTGTATTGTACTGTCCCCTCTCAGTGTTGTATTGTACTGTCCCCTCTCAGTGTTGCATTGTACTGTCCCCTCTCAGTGTTGTATTGTACTGTCCCTCTCAGTGTTGTTGCATTGTACTGTCCCCTCTCAGTGTTGTATTGTACTGTCCCTCTCAGTGTTGTTGTATTGTACTGACCCCTCTCACTGTTGTATTGTACTGTCCCCTCTCAGTGTTGTTGCATTGTACTGTCCCCTCTCAGTGTTGTTGCATTGTTCTGTCCCCTCTCTGTGTTGCATTGTACTGTCCCCTCTCAGTGTTGTTGTATTGTACCGTCCCCTCTCAGTGTTGTTGCATTGTTCTGTCCCCTCTCTGTGTTGCATTGTACTGTCCCCTCTCAGTGTTGTTGTATTGTACCGTCCCCTCTCAGTGTTGTTGCATTGTTCTGTCCCCTCTCTGTGTTGCATTGTACTGTCCCCTCTCAGTGTTGTTGTATTGTACCGTCCCCTCTCAGTGTTGTTGCATTGTTCTGTCCCCTCTCTGTGTTGCATTGTACTGTCCCCTCTCAGTGTTGTTGTATTGTACTGTCCCCTCTCAGTGTTGCATTGTTCTGTCCCCTCTCTGTGTTGCATTGTACTGTCCCCTCTCAGTGTTGTTGTATTGTACCGTCCCCTCTCAGTGTTGTTGCATTGTTCTGTCCCCTCTCTGTGTTGCATTGTACTGTCCCCTCTCAGTGTTGTTGCATTGTTCTGTCCCCTCTCTGTGTTGCATTGTACTGTCCCCTCTCAGTGTTGTTGCATTGTTCTGTCCCCTCTCAGTGTTGTTGCATTGTTCTGTCCCCTCTCTGTGTTGCATTGTACTGTCCCCTCTCAGTGTTGTTGTATTGTACTGTCCCCTCTCAGTGTTGTTGTATTGTACTGTCCCCTCTCAGTGTTGTTGCATTGTACTGTCCCCTCTCAGTGTTGTTGGATTGTACTGTCCCCTCTCACTGTTGTTGTATTGTACTGTCCCCTCTCAGTGTTGTTGCATTGTACTGTCCCCTCTCACTGTTGTTGGATTGTACTGTCCCCTCTCACTGTTGTTGTATTGTACTGTCCCCTCTCAGTGTTGTTGGATTGTACTGTC